>NW_015150596.1:985969-986868 GCF_000732505.1 Cyprinodon variegatus
GCGCACTGATCTGTATTTTCGAGGAAAAACGTCCAAAACGTACGAAATACTGTGCATAACTTTTCATACGAACTAATAATGAGAATACACTGAACTAAATTACCGCAAGAAGAAAGGAAGCGGCTCTACCTTTCTCATACCTCCTCCAAAAATACTTAGGTTATCCTGGGATATTTTCTATATTTATGCTGCTATAAGTTTAAGCTGCTGGAGTACATAGGGACAACTTTTCATCATTCTGTGTCATTCTCTATCTATCCTCTCATTCTGCGGTATTTGTAAAGTTCCACAAATAACTTTATATTCTCTCTGTTTTTTCCTGTCATAGTTGTTTCACTTGTTCCTGTTTACCTGTGACTCCATCCTGGAATGAAATATCAGGTGTACTGCTGCAATCAACATCTCTGTTTATAGATGTTGGAGCTTGAAATATTTTACATTGTAGTCTGTTGTGTATGTGCTCTCATTCATCCTTTGACATCCTTTCATCCATTTCCTTTTCTTCCTGTTAGAAGGGAGTTTTTCCTCTCCACTGTCACTGCATTCATGCTCAGTGAGAGGAATTGCTAAAGAGTCAACAACAAAATGCAAATGAAAATTGTGAAAATTGGACCATGCCTTGCAGGTAAATGACTTGATACATTTAACTGGTTTTCCTCGATAGAAACTTTTAACCAATCAGACTGTATTCTCTCTGTAAAGTGTCTTGAGATGACAAGTGTTTGATCCTCTTCTTCTCTGTGGCAACAACAGCCAATGAATCTAACTGTTGGAAAGGCTGTTTATTTCTCATAAAATTTGTAAGAATAATGTATTTATTTTTTTTTTCCTATGAACAACCTGTTAACTGCTCTCTGCCAAGTCCGTCTTTCCATCCATCCATCCATCCATCCATCCAT
>NW_015150596.1:986925-1024726 GCF_000732505.1 Cyprinodon variegatus
ATCACTCTTGCTCAATCTTCATAACAAAAAGAGGGACAGATTGTCAGGAAATCCCATACACCCTGAGAGGGGAGGGGGTGAGAGAGAATAATAAAAACATTGGGACACATAGAGACAGGCGTCTATGTGTTAATAATGCGGCAGGGTTGGTGCAAGGGCCTGTAAATAAAACGGCTTTGCAATAACCAATGTTCCTGATGCTAAAATGGTGAAATCCACTGTTTACTGCAGCTCTATAAAAAAAAAACATCATACTGTCATAATCTTCTATTCTGCATTTATTGTGACAAAGATAACATCAGTTCTCATGAGCAAAAACCCCGTGTAAACGTTGGAGGGGAGGAGTTACATCACAGATCACAGCTGGCTCGCTAATCCCTGTGCACGTCACTCTAATCCAGATTGAGATTTTCCTTCCTCTTTTTCTGACTTCACTGTCACTCAAACACCTACCTACAATAGAATAAAACTATAGTTCTCTGCAGCCAATGAAACACATCTTAAACAGAGAGAGTGAGTATGTCTTTTAAAATCACTGATGTATAATATTGAATGGTTCTAATTAAAAACCCTTTTGAAATATTTAGGTAAATAAATAAACTGCATAATTATTACCCAGTATTGTCAGCACCAACATTTCAAATATTCATCAAACATTTTTAGCAAATTGGAATTATTGTAAATATCTAAATATAGATTTCATAAACTGTTATTTTAAGCATCAAGAATGTATTTTGTTTAAAGCGTTTAAAGTTGTTGGTCTGTATGATCAATCTAATCACCTTTAATGTATTCAATCATTAGGAAATCTTTCTTTAATTGGTCATTTCTGTATTTGTAATAAGCTGAATTAATGCAGTTATTTGTTAGAAGTAGTTGGTAACTTATTTTGATTACTGCTTTTCTGAATATGAGCAGCTCCATCTGCAGAAATAGCCTACTTTTTGCTATTTTTCTCACTCTGTAACAGCACTGTACCTGCCTTCTGTTTAGCAGCACCTGTGCTCTTCCTCCCCAGTCCTCATCATCACTTCTGCATATTCTGTGTTGTTTAACCTGCAGATTAACCATGTTGTCATGTTGTTGGTTTCCCACCAACATCACAGGTTTTGCCTTTTTGCGGCTCTAAAATAACTCCTCAAAGAGCTTTTTGATGATCTGCTACTGTTTGTTTTAGCAGCACATTGTGCTCTGCTTGGCATTACATATTGACGTATTACACTCTTACCAGGTGGAAGAAAAAGTAGTTGCTATCAAAGATGTACATTTTCTTGTTAACATGCATTAAATGACTGCAGCATCAAAAGTATAGATATTTGACTTTGTGAATTGATTTTAGAGCCTATTGTTCTTGTATGTGAGGTGTCCATATTTTAGTATCAGTATGTTTATGTGTTGTTTAGAAGTGAGAAATTCCAAGTGAGAGATGAAATGCAGGTGTAACGCTGTCCATGCATGACAGTTGAGAGCCCTGCTGCTACCATTAGCCGAACTTGCTATCACCACTCCCACCTCTATTCCACCAAAAGCGGCCATTCAACCAATCAGGGACTCTGCTTTAGGAAATGAGTAACTGTTGCTGCTAACTTTTTACTAATTGTGTCGAGACTGGAAAACAATGGTAAAGGAAAGGTGGGTGACTGAGGGCTGCTCAGTGTCTGGGTTTGATTCCCAGCACGGGGTCTTTCTGCAAGGAGTTTGCATGTCTTCCCTGAGCATGCGTTGGTTCTCTCTGGGTACTCTGGCTTCCTCCCACAGTCCAAAAACATGACTGTTAGGTTGATTGGCTTAGTTGTGAGTGTGTGTGAATGGTTGTTTGTCGTGTTTGTCTCTGTGTTGCCCTGCGATGGACAGGCAACCTGTCCAGGGTGTACCCCACTTCTTGCCTGTGGACAGCTGGAGATAGGCACCAGCACCACTCGCAACCCCAATTGGGACAAGCATGTCAGAAAATGGATGGATGGTGGGTGACTGCTAGGGGGGTAAATCATGGCGATTCGATTCAGTATCAATTTCCGCACTCAAGAATACACCACGATAAGATTCGATTAATTGGTTGATTTTTTTTTTTTTTTTTACCTAACAGGCTGTTCTGGGAATTATGTTCTGGAAATTTTCAAATGTTTAAAATTTGAAAAATAAATCAATGAAAGCTGTAATATCGTTATGGATTTAATTTGAGAAACAGCAGCAAAAAACATAAGTAGCAAAGTTTTACTCCACCCACTTCACTGAACAATAATAATGCCTCAGTGTTATAGATTCTAAAAGGTCTTGCATCAAAAAATACTGCAAGTGGAAAGAGGGTAGTGGCTAAAGGAAGTGAGGTAGGAGGGCAAAATAGGTTTAGTGCCACCGCAGCACGGGAGTCAGAATTACGTCAAGGAGCAAATAGATAAAAATAGAGCAGAGGAAAAAAAAAACATGAATCGATACTCTTGCAGACGCGTCGATGCAACGGATCGTCGGCTGTTGGGTCCACGCATCGATACAAAAAGATTATTATTTACACCCCTAGTAATTGCTAATGTTGCTAATGCTACATCTACATGAACCTGCAAACAAATTCTTGTGCATACCCTCAGGAGAGAAAAATGGTATGAAAGGGGTCCAATTGACTTCTATTTAAATTTTGTTCTTGGAAAATTGATTAAACATTACTTTAAAGGCAATTCTGGAAAGATGGTAAAATACCAGATTATGACACCTTTAACCAAAGATGGTCAATCAGTCCTCGTTACAGTTGTTTAAAATCATAGACTTTTTATACATACGTATACTTCAATTCCATTCAATTCAGTTTATTTGTATAGCGCCAATTCACAACGTGTCATCTCAAGGCACTTTACAGAGACAATCCCTCACACCAAGCATGCTTGTAGCGACAGTGGAGAGGAAAAACTCCCTTATAAAAGAAGGAAACCTCAAGATTTACTTAGAGTTTTAGATAATTAATTCTAATTTGATATTTCTTGTTCTCTGGGACATAAATGACCCTGAATCCCAATAACTCTGGTTTGGGACGCAGCTATGGATTAGAGGAGCTGTTTGAATCCTTCTCACCTTGCAGTTTTTCCACCAGTACTTGTTCTTGAGTTTGGCGGCGCTGCTCTCAAACTGAGAGGCTCCAGCCTGCAGGGCGTCGGCCCGATCGTCTAGTTCTGACAGCTTCTGGTCCCTCTCTAAGACTTTGTCCACATTCACACGCATTATATCCACCACCTGAGGGATGAAAACACCACTTAGTTAAGACTGAGCTTATTTCCACAGAAAAAAGCAAGTAAATACAACACACACTCTGATTTTTATTAATCCTCTGAATTCCACTTTTGCCATTAATATGGATTTAATCAGTGTTTTTAAAATAGACTATCTGGGTTCTCGTTATAAGCAAAAAGAGAACACTGACATATTCATCAAAAGTGTTTCGGCTCACACTTGTTTCCTCACCTCATCCACCTGCGCCTGAGTCTGCTGAAGTCGCCTGTTGCTCGTTAGGTTGGGGGCAGGAGCTGGAGGCCCTCCATCTCCTTCTGGGCCCCCAGGGGCTCCCGGAGTACCTGCTGCATCTGGAGTTGACCTGCGGTGAAAAAGTGATCAGAGAAGCGTTTTCTTAAATAAGCCATTTTAGGAATATGGAACCTAAAAAGTTTTTTTCGATGATCTCTTTGAACAAACAAATGGCCTTTGAACAGATGTATGTCTGTACATCATAACAGCAGTCAGCTGTTATATTCAAACACAGCCCAACTAATAAAGCATGTATGAAGTGGAGTGGATGGCGTTCAATGAGTTAATAATGTAGTAATAATGTCATAAGTTTGGGTTTTTATTGACTGTTTCACCAAGCAGATAAATCATAATCTTAGTTTGGTGTTGATTAAATGAGTCAAATACAAGTATAACGGTGTGAGAAAACATTGTAGACCCCCAAACCTTTTTTTCCTCAACTGAAGGTGATGTTAATTGCATGATATTAATTGCATATTAAATTCATTTTATAACAAGAAACAAATCTACTTCAATTGGTTTTGGAAAACAAGATTCACTGAACTGGTTGAAATGTTTTGGAGCCTCTTTTATTAATCATCCAACTTCTTTAATCTATAGCTCTGCAAACCATGTAAATTGATTGTTCATTAAAATGATATGCTGATTATTTTAATGTCCAAAAATATATATAAAGAAATGCAATAAGATACAATCACTGTAAAAATGGAAAAGAAGACTTCACACTCTCCCTCCACTCAAGCCTAATTGGACACGTCCATCTGCACATAACAAAAAATATTTTCAATTCTTCTGGTCTCCAAACTAAGGACCTTAATTTAATTAATTTCCATCCATTTGTGACCCACTGGTGTGGGTAGTGATGGTGGGACTGGGAGTCGGGTGTATGCACAAAGGGGGCCGATGCCTCTCCAGCAGGTAGTGGGTAAAAAGTGGTGCATACATTACACTGGGGCACGCCCTGGACTGGGGCACGCCCTGGACTGGGACACGCCCTAGACTGGGGCACGCCCTGGACCGGGGCACGCCCTGGACCGGGGCACGCCCTGGACTGGGGCACGCCCTGGACCGGGGCATGCCCTGGACTGGGACACGCCGAGTTACAAAATCATCACATGATCCCAAACAGACACATATGAAAAAAAAAATTGGGCACACTCATAATAAAACATTTCAAAGGGAACAATTAAACTAACTGGCATGCTTTTTGGAGCCTTGATAGCATCTGGAAATATCTGATGCATCACAAAGAGAAACAGCCAAACTGATATTGAAGGATTCAAATGTAGGAGCCTCTAGTCAATGCATTTTCAATCATTGGTAGTTTTAGCTAGTTCATTATGAGCCATGTTTATTGGATTATTGGACAAACAATTTATCATTCATCAACTTATCTGATTGGAGAAAATCCCTTTTTGTTTCCTATAAGTTGATCAAATAAATCGGCGAATTTGGAAAAAAAGACTAACAAAAAATCTGCTTCTTTTATGCATAAATTCCTCATCTGCAACATGTTATTCATAGACATTAGATCTATGAATTGATTGATTACTATGAGGAATTTTTTTTTTCCAAAAGTCCAAAAAAGTATTATTAACATGTTTTTATTTTGATGGATTGTTTAAAACAAGAAAAATATGTATGATTAATTAAATAAATCTGATTCTTTGTAAGTAAAGTGTTAAATTAAGGACTTTCTTAAAAATGATTTAGAATTAATATAGTAATAAATCAGCAATTTATCAGAAGCAAAAACAATTAATCAAAAATCAAGTTCTATAAAAACGTGGTTGATTCATTTGGGTTTTTTGTTGACATAATCAATAGAAGCAAAGTAGATTCTTATTCAGGATAAATTATGTTAGTGGGGAGGTTTTTAAACTTTCGGAGAGAAAGAACAGAGCAGAATGCCACTGAGCAGCAGTTGCTGCCATGCACTAACAGTCAGGCTTGTTTTTCAAAGGCAAAATGGAGAAAGATTAATGCAGCAGCAGCAGCAGCCTGTCTGATGGAGATCTACATGCAGGAATTAAAACTGTCATCCCCTCCCCCAAAGGAGTCTGACATTCAGCTTAACAATTGATTTTTTTGTTTTATTCTTTTATTATTTTACAGAAAAGTTATTATTTCTAGATCTGATGTTTTGCTTCTTTTGTAGTTGTGTCTAAGCCCTTAATTGTTTTATTTAAAGGCAGCAGAGTTTAGCAGCATTCTGGAGCTTTTCCTGATCACAGCTGATGAATAGTTTTTTTAGGTGAGTCAGCCGGTGAGTCACAGTCCGACTCCTGCAGGGACAAAGTGCTGCAGCCCAGAAATTTCCAGATGACTGGAAATTAGTTTAGAAAAAAAGAAATCACCAAAACTAAGTTAATTAAGAGAAAATTTAGATTTTTAACCCACAGTTTATACATTGGCTGGATTTACTAAAGCAAACTGAACTAAATCAATTATTTCAGTTAATAGAAGTTGGATAGACATAAATATTATAGGTTTAAATTTAAACAGAAGAGAATAAAACATCAACAAACTCACATTTCAGTGGCAGGACGATGAGGATTATCTGAGAGGCAGAGGGTGAGGAAGGGTGAGGATGAGGAGAGCTCAGAGAGGATGAGCCCACTTCTGTCTAATTTTTAAAAAGGTGGATCAGTTCCGTTATTTTTCCGCGCTGATGTCTTATTTCACCTTTTCTTTTGATCCAGAAGGAAGAACAGCGCAAATAAAAGAAACTAAAATCAGGATGTCACCCAGAAGCCCCGCCCCTAAAAGCGCGTGCACACAAACAGACGCACACAGTGTCCCCATTAAAATGCAGGAACAGTTTAATATGTTAAATATATTCCTGCTATTCAGTTTTGTATGTTATGAAGTTAATATTTCATTCATTGAGTGATTTCAATGAAAAAGCAAAAAAAAATATTTGGTTAAAACTTCATTATTGTGGGGAAAAACAAACAAACAAACAAACAAAAAAAACCGCTCAATTCTGGAGCATGTATTTACTCTTCTAACCACTAGAGGTCGCATGAAAACATTATTGACAATTGCAGCCTAATATTGGAATACTAATTTTTTAAAAGAGGTTTTTAAAGCATAAAACAAAAGTGTGATTATAGTTATATCACTAAAATAAAGTTGAAATGTTTCTCAGGTTAAACTGAACCTGATATGATCCATAATGTTTGTTAAGTGTTATGAATAAATAATAAGGCTGACACTGATTTTTTTATTTTAAAAAGTAAGTAAGTCTTCAATAACTGGCTAAATGACAGGCTTTAGCTGTCTGTTGTATTTTTTTTATGAAATGAAAATAAAAAGTTTATATTTAGAATAAAAAATATACTAATTCTCAGCATCAACCTCTGCTGCTTATCAAGTATTATTTTTTTTTAAAGTTATACTTTCTTTTTAGTCAGAAACAAGAGAACTATGTCAGTTCAGTAGCTAAATAAAAAAAAAGGTTAATTGTTTGGTGTTGGAAATTAGGAAAGACAAGAAAGCCTTTTTTCAGGATACATTTTTTATTTTTTTTAAAAAGAGATAAACAATCCCAGTTATCAAATCAGGAACCCAAATTAGAATACAATCATAGGTCATGATAATTAAGCTGAAATGCAATTAATTCAAATGGAATTTAAGTAGAATTTTTTTTTCCTATGAAGCAATAAAAATAATGCAACGTAATTTCATAAAACATTTGAAGAGAAATGACATTTCAATAAACCAGTAAACTTCCTGTGTTTATGCTATATTTAGCTTTAGTTGGATTTGGTCAACTCAATTTTGATTTGACCGACCAGTGAGGAGCAGACAGACATAAAACATCAAGATACACCTGCAAGCCCCGATTAGAGAAAAGTTTTTGCTTGGAGTTGTTTGTGTCCTCATTAATGTTTTTGATATAAATTTGTTTTTCATTTTGGTGATCAGGTTATAATAAAAACATTTATGTCATCAAAGTCTTTACATCACTATAAAAAGCTTAGAAAAAAAAGTCAGATTTTGAGCTTCTCATTTCAATTTTTTAACTCTTACAAACAGGTGAAGCAGGTATTTGCTGCCTTATCAAGAACATTCGATTCCTTCTTGGCAGTCTGCTCTTTCAGGGAAGGAGGAAGGTATCAGCCAATCACAGCCAGAAATGCTTAAAATCAGAATTAGTCTGTTCATTATATTTTCAATGAGAAAAATGGTGGAAACTTTTATTCCCTAAACCACATTCCTAGCACTGATAGAAACAAAAAAAAAAAGGTACTTTAGACAAAATAACACTATAGAGAGCAAAAAATAAAGAAATGTAATCATATAAAATAAATTAAATAAAAATACAATCAAAAGTTAAAAAAAAAAAATGATAATTTTAATTCCCACTCAGTATGTTATTATAAGAACTCCTTGATAAAACAGCAACATAAGGTTTAAGAAACTCCAGCACATTTAAAGCACAGAAAAAAAACTTTTTTAGGATGAAAGCAGTAAAGCCTGATGCTTCTCAGAAGTTGTGTTGAGAAGGAAGATCTGTGGTTCTGCAGCGACGACAGCCGGCGACCTGGAGAAAGGAGAAGGTCTTCTACTGAAAACATCAGAGGTGTGAACTGTTTACCTGAACAGACCTAAGCAGGCGTCTTAACATCTAAATGAGTGATGGCTGTGGAAAGCGCCCAGCAGTGCTGGTTGAAGTAAGCCCATCAAACATGGCTTCACGTTCCGCTCGGCTCGCTGCGTGATGTGTTGACACAGCAGCAGCAGCAGCAGCAGCAGCAGCTCTTTCTTCTCTTATTGATCTGCTGTGAAGTTGTTGGTTTGCAGCTCCTGACCTCCAGCATTTTGTTCAGCAAATTAGACTGTGTGAAAAGGAAGCAATTCCAGTTAAATCACTATTGGAGCAAAAATATGGATCTGATGCTAAATCAGTGCTCCTAGTGGGATATGTTAATGTTTGTTGTTTTTAATGAACTGTTAATAGTGACAGTACATCATATTTTGACAGATAGCGGATAAAAAATGTTGTTATGCCTGCAAGAAGTTAGAAAGTAATTCTCGCTTATTCTCACAGTGAGAAATACTGGTATCTGAGAAGTCTTCCTTTAATTTATTGGAGATTCTTCTGTGACTCTTAGGCCTCTATAGACCATGGATGCATCATTAAATTGCTGGGAATGTACATGTTTCTCACAAAATGGACAGTTTCTTTCACAGAAGTTTGATTTAATTAGAAGTATTGTTTACGTTTTCCTTTTAGTTTTTTGAGAAGTGTGTTTCTCTTCAGCTCAATGTGTGGCATTTTCAGGCCACTGAGGGTCAATTTCCCTCATTTCTGGGTCTGACTTTGGCATCTGCTTCCTGATAATCAGTGATCTTAAATTGGAGAGAAGGGAGCTCTGAAGGAGTTTGGATATTTTCATTTTAGTTCAGCTCTTTTTTCACCACAATCGACTGAAGTAAAGGCTGCACCACATCTGCAGAAGCTCAAACCTGTCTTTTGTTCACACTCCCTCCTAGCATCTCTGCAGAAAAACAAAACTAACAGAGTTCTTTTCTTGAAAAAAGACTCACCTTAAAATACAAAGCAAATATCAATAATCCTCAGAGAATCATGGCCACAGATATGGAAGAGCTTCTTCCATACTTACCCAGGTCACCTTTGGCTGTAAACCCAACAGAACTGTATTATCTGCAGAAGCAGCAGATCAGGTCCTGAGGTTTCCAAAGCATGCCTCCCTCCTCGCCACAACTATCAACATCATAAATATAAATTATAAGAAGAAAGTTTGGATAAATCCAAACAGCAGCCCATACTACCATTATTCCCTCCTTTAACGGTATTCTAATGATATAAGCTCTATAGATCCATAAAACTGAATTAAAAGGACATAAAATACACATCTAAATAAATTCCGTTAACAAATAATCTTAATGGTGCTTTATTTACTAATTATTTTGAAAAATGAGAACAAAGAAACACTCAAACCTGTGTTTTGGTCTCGCTGTTCTTCTGTCAGAGATGCATAAACACTAAATTGTAAAATGCCTTGAGATGACATGTGTTGTGAATTGGTGCTATATAAATAAACTGATTTGAATTGAACTTTATAACTGTTTCCCTAGAAACCGTTTGGATAAAAAAATTAGACAGAACAGTCCTTGAATTATCAGAGTTGCACCAGACGGGCTGATTTGGAGAGCCAGAGTGTAACTCCGGCATAACAACAGAAACACTATCAGTGAAATGAACGGGTTTTCAGGTCTATACAGGCTTTTCTGGCAGGAGTTGATCTGGTTCAAACCACTTTTACACTTTTATGGAAAACAAGCTAATTTAGGGCGCAGATGTGAAGAAAGACGATAGGAAGAAGTGACATGGACCTAGCCAATGTATTCTCCAACTGAACAGTGATGCATCACAGATGGCATATTAATCTGTTCCCACTATCAATGGGAAACTAAAAGGCCTCGACCCCCTAAACCTAACAGGCAGAATAAATGCATCAAAACCAAATGTTAAAATTAAGTCATAAGTTTATCAGGATTCTGATGTGTTGGTAGAAATAAAGCTGATCTGATTGCGGGTAGGTACCAGGTAAAATCTTTATTTCTACGGTGAACAGATTCTGTCACAGCAAACAAGGACACATTTTTAACCAATTCATTCAATCTTGTTATGATCAAACTCAAAAAATACAGAAAATCATTAAAAATAACATAACCCCCCCAACCGACACCAGCATTCTTTTTCAACTCAAAATTCCTCTCGCTTCTCAACCTTTTCCTCACATGCTTTTATCTCTCTGTTCAGATTAAACTCGCAGCAGAAATTCATCTTCAGATTATCAGCATTTAATCTGAAACACTTTCGTTTTTTTTTAATCTTTTCTTTGACTTACTAATGATTCACTTTGTAAAACTTGCAGCTTTGCAGTCCATGCCTCATCATGAAATAAAGGGATCTGCAGATCCGGTTTGCATTATGAAAGAAATTTGACAATTTTGCTACATTCAAGTCTAAAAAAAGATCTTTAAAAAAAAATTATTCTGGTTTAAGTGAAGAGGATAAAATTAAATAAAACCATCTGAGTATCTTGACTATAGAATAAAAAAAACAACAACAAACAAGTAAATAAACAAAAATCTGCTTATATATAAATTACAGATAAAACTTTGATCACTTCTAGGAAACTATTCTTACTAAAACGAACCAATCTTGACTCCAGCTTTATTATTAGAAAAAAAAAAAACTGAATAATTGAAAACAAAAGAATTGGAGTCTTTGAATCCACACAAAGTAAAACTAAAATAAATTTCAGCAACATTTACATCATCAGACACAAAGCTAGCAGCATTAACAGGTCAGCATTGCACACAGTGCTGCAATTACAAAAATAGCCTATTGACAGATCAAACAAATACCTTCTTCAGGTCTTTACTTCCAGTTTAGACCATCAACTCTGGTCAAGCATAAATGTTGATTATTTTTTAAAATTGTGCAGATTTTCAGTTAAATCACAAAAGCAACTGATAAGCCACTGAGCTCTAGATTTTTTTTTCTTTTCTAAAACCATTTCGGACTTTAACTGTTAAATGAAAACCATTAAATTAAAGGAAAACTTAATAATAATAAAAAAAAAAGAGGTTATCACAAAACAAATCAGCCTCTACCTGCAAGAAACGTTTAATAAAAATAAAGATTATATTAGATATTTTGTTTTAATCCAGAAATTAAATCTTTACTTTTTTATACACCAATAGTTTTGTTTCCTTTAAAATTCAGAGACTGAACTTATTTTGAAGAATTCAACATAGTTCAATACAGGAAAATTGCCTACATTAATAAACCAAACCTCCAAAAGAATGAAATGTACTCAGAGTAAAGTTGTGTTTAAGCTGAACTTAAACACGACTTAAATATATCGTATCAATAAAGGTTGTTTATTTAAATCAGGCAATTATTAAGGTAATTTTTTTAAACACACTATTGTGCAAATTTATACTTATTATAGTGAAACAAATCGCATTTTAAAAGTTTTAATGTATTTAGATTACTTTTCCAGAAATCAGACCTGGAACCATTTATTAATCTAACAATAATTGATAAAAAATAGAATAAAAAAATAAAACTTATGACAACAGATTTATTTCTTTGAAGTGACATGTGCAAATCTTCTCTGCCTTATTGCCCTTCTATTTAATACTTTGCTGAAAAGCTTTTTTTGTTGTTGATTGTGCAAATAACAGCCTCCAACACTACAGTGCAAAATAAGACGCATTCTTCATCCTACAAAGCTAACAAACTAAAATAAGTGTATTTTTTCCAGATGTAACTTGTGCAAACTATATTCTTCTCTGTCTTTTTGTCCTGTTTCACCCATCTTGCAGAGCTAATGCAAGTTTTTTTTAGATGTAGCACTTTTGACTTTTAAATGTAATTATGGAAAGTCACCACACGAGGGCAGCAATTTGCAGATTAGATGGTGTCTTTTTTTTTTTGTTTTTCCTGTACCCCAGAGACAATGGCTGTGACTAAATGGTGCTTCTGGATACTGGAAAACATTTACCTTTTGCTTAAAAAAAAAAAAAAAAAATCTATTTTATTTATAAGTTTCTGTTTTAGCTGATTTTTCTGCTTGTGTGGTTGAAAGAAGCAGACATATGTTGGCTGCTTTCAGAAATGCCAAATACATTGGTTTTTTTTTTGTTTTTTTTTAGGAAATTGTCGTTAAGGTCAACAGAAATTAGGTATTTTTATTTTCCCGTTGCTCTAAAGAACAAGAGGAAGAACACGCAGAGCGGGGCTGAATGTCAGGGTTTTCTCCAGTTCATGGGTGGGAGACCAGCATTAATGTTACAGAAGGAATTACTGCCCTCAGAGTTAGCAGATTGGGTCGGATTTTTCTTCTGCTCCTCCTTTTCAGAGTCATCCGCTGTGGGTATGATGAGAGAGGGAGATTTCCTGAGATGAAACACAGAAAAGACCAAAGTTTTACATTTAACTAGATAGAAATAGAGACAATAATGTTGATAGGCTCCCTACGCTTTAACCCAGGTTTATCATTAATTGACAGTGAATTAATGTATAAAACTGTGTTTTCACACAACAGAAAAAACTTGAGCTCAGAAGTTAGTATTAGACATAGCAAGAAGCCTTTCTTTTTCTAACAAAGGGGTAAGACCATGACATCGCCTAACCAATCACATCATTACATTAAAATAGGCAGCATTATGCTTTTCCTGTAGTCAAAGTAAAGATGGATGAAGATAAATACACAGCAATCCTAGAAGAAAACCTCTTAAAGGTTATAAAAAAATCTTCAGACTGGAGCAGAGGTTCACCTTTCAGCAGGATAACAGGCCTAAAACAAAACAAACAGCTTTGGGAAATAATCTTTTGCATTTGTGCGTTTGAATGACTCTAGTTCAGCATAGATCTGATCTTGAGATGTGAACATCTAGTGGAGATGTACTCCATATCATAACTGACTGAAGGGTTTGAATAAAGGCTCTACAAGGTATTGTATAGCATCAAATTATTTTGTGTTGGTCCATTATGTAAAAATACCAATACGATCATTTCAAGTTTGAGGTGTAATGTGACAAGCAGTGGAAAAGTTCAATGGATGTGAATATTTTTCCAAGTCATTGAAAGAAGTAAAACGTCATTGTTCAGTTGAACTGAAACTGAAACTCCTCTTTTTTCAGTGTAAACTTTTCATCTTGCTCCAAGTTTGACTGGATTTCTAGAAACAATTTCTGTAGAGGAGCCTGTTTTCACTTATATACATCTATGTGTTATTTTTGTTGTTAAAAGTAGGCAGAGAAGAAGTAGGAGATGGGGAACAGAAGTGCCGACGGTCACCAGGGTGGGACCCGAACCTGCAAAAGCCGAGTGTAGGACCTTAACCCTCATTGGTTGTGCACCACCACCACCATGCTCCTATAATCTGTGTTTACATAGAATCTAACATTCAGTTTTCCATCTTCAGCCATAAGCTTGGTTTGTTGCTGATGGCTGGATAAGAGTAAAAAGCACTGCTATTTTCAGAAGCTTTAGAGGATTACCTGATGAATTTATAAACAGCCTCGCTCTGTGAAATTCTAGAGATTCTGAAGAGATCACTACCCACCCAATCACCAGAAGTCATTAAGGCGTTGGTTATTAGGTTAAATCTGGTTGGTCCGTCATGGTCTGATCTAGTCCAGAAATAGTTGTTGAAAACGAGGATGTGTTTGGTCTGATTTTGTCTCGCTTTAGTCCAATAATAGACGTTGAAAAGACGTTGCAAAACCAGTTTTCAACGTTTTTTTAAAGATCTGAAAATTACTGCTTTTCAGCTTTCGCTTTTCAACCAAATGTAGACGTTGCTTGAATTTAAATCATATCATCTATTCAATGCCTTTTCAACCAATTATTTTCTCTGTTGGCAGAGGCAGAATTCTGAAACAATAATTTGGGGAAAAAAACAAGCAAAAATGACACAAATTGTGCCTTTGTGGATAGGAAAGGCGTTTGAGTGTTCCTCCACACCAGATTTGTGAATAGTCTGATTTATCAGTAAACTTTTCTAGTTCTGGAAGAAATTAAGAATGTGATACATCACAGCTGCTACTCCTAATGTGATTGACTTAAAGCTCAACATGGAGGCATGTGCCACTGATTCTGCCAATCAGCTCGAAGAATTGTACTGAATGTTTCTCCCTTTCTGCAGGAGTCTTCCCAGATTAACACAGCGTAGAATTTTAACTGAACTATCTGGTTTATAGAAAACATTCAAATCTACTAAATCTCCTGGGTCATCCCAGTTTTTAATAGAAGTTCTCCAAGTGTTTAAGAGGTGTATCAAAACTTTACATTTTGATTGAAATCTGCAGAAATGTTGCACATATAACTTAAGGTAATACTTAAGCGTGACGCAGGATTTTGCTGTATATTTATTGCATTAACGTGACTGACTTCCTGTGGTTTACCTGTCTCCGCTCTGCGTGATGAGCCTCCTGCAGGTCTCCATCTGAACATCCAGCCCTCTCTTCATGGAGCACATCTCCATGTATTCATGCAGGTGGCGGTTCATGTCGCTCTTGGCAGTGGCCAGTTCCAGCTGAAAGAGACCCCGCCCCCGACCCAACATATTAAATCCACAAGCAGAGTAAAACCACTTCAGCTTCTGTTCTAACCTGAATGTCTCACCTCTATCTGGTCGATGGTTTCCTGGTATTCTTTGTCTCTGGATTTAAACATGGACTCTGTGTCTTTAATAACTTTCTCAATGGATTCGTCCTGCTGGAAGAAAACACAAACAAAAGGCCTTATAGCAGATTTCTACACAATAATTTCATTCAGAATAGTAGTTAACAAAATAAATTAAAGCTGATAATTAATCACACGATAAATTCTCTATAGAAACCAGGAATCGATAAGATAACCGTCTTTAATCTGTTCAATTGATTGGTTTCATTTAGGAGCTAATGAAACTGTCAATCCAAACTTTTGGTCACAACATTTCAAATTTGTTTTAAATTAATATTTGTGAAGTTTCATTTTTAACTGTTAGTAATTTTGCAATGGAAAAAGAAGCTGTATCTCCTTTTAGTTTTAGAGGAAAGGATCTGTTGATCAATGTAAATCTTATATGCTTTATTAAAATGCAGATGCATCAAAAATTTTGCATTTCTTTTTCTATTTTCCTTGTCCAAACATTTCTTTGTATCTTTTCAGCAACATCTTTGGGACGTTTGTGGTCCTATTTATTATTAGATTAAACTAAAACAAACGAAGAACAAAAAAAAATGGAGATAATAATAGATATTCTGTGTTTAACTGTCAGAAGTCTCAAAACATAGGACCCAGAAGACAAGCAGACAGATCAGGGTAAATTCTCAGGTAAGCGTTTATTTTCTGCTCAATTAAAAGTGGCTCAACAGCTGGGAAAGGATCGCAGGAAACTCTGGTTAAGAGTTCAGTCTGAGCCCAGAGGAAGGAGTAGAATCCAGGAGGATTGTTTCTCCACAGCATGCAGCAGGCACCGCTCCCAGGGTTCCAGGAGAGAATGCGAGCAGACTGATGAGCAGAAGCCAGAAGACGTGCAAGAGCAGAAGTATCCCTATGGAGAATCCAAAACCAGAGTCATAGCAGGAGCAGATTGCCAGAAAATCAGAGAGCCGAAGAGGTACCAAAAGAGAATCCACGCCGGGGTCAGTAGACAGATCCATGGTGGTTAGCAGGCAGAATCCAGGAAACAGTTCAAAACACAGATCAGGCAAACAGAGCAGAACTGAGGCAAAACAAAACCCACAAGTCCAAAGGAAGAAATTTGTCAGGATCAGGTAATCAGAAACCCAGAGGAACGCTAGTTTCTCACACACAGCTCGAATAATCTGGCACAATAATGATGGCTGGAAGCAAGCAGCATAAATAGGAGCTTGAACAGGCGATCAGAGGAGGACAGATGAAAACTGGGTGAAGCTAAGTAGGTGAATAATAAATAAATTAAGCAATCTTCCATCTGAATTCACTGCCTATATACAGCGGTTCCCTCTTAAATGTTATCAGGGGCCAGAAACCATTTCTAGGGCCAAAATGGCCCCCTGTGGACAGCCTTGCCTTAAACCCTCAGTCTGTGGTAATGGTAATGTTGCTTAGCTGTTCTGCTTTGTTGATTTTCAAAGGAAAAGTTGGAATTTGCCAAAAAAGCTACATTGTTAAGCATAATGTGGAGCTAATAAACACAAACAGAAAATGATAAGGAGCTTTAAAAAACTGAAAAGCAGTGGAGAATAACTACTATTTATCCTGCTGTTGGAAGTGCATTTTTACAGTTTTATGCATATTTGTTGCAGCTATAAATAGATTATACTAGGGATGCACGATGTTGGAATTTTGGCCAATATCTGATATGCCGATATTTTAAAACTCATGTAGCCGATATTGATACCGATGTTAAAGCTGGACAAAAATAAGTAGTCATTGAAAATAGCAGTTTTATTATCCATTTCTGACACTTTGAAAAATAATATACTCAAATATATTTTCATATGCTGATATCAAATAGATTTTTAAAAACGCAGTATCGATCTATTTTACTTTCAAAATCTCGTGAAATTTCATCGTTCTGTTACAAACTCTCGTGATATTTTGCAAATTCTTGTGAGATTTTGTTAGTAAAATAGATCGATACCGCGTCAATATATCAACATATAAAAATATGACAAAATTTTGTGAATTTTGGGGGGATTTTGTAGCATAACGATGACATATAGCAATATTTCATTAGTAAAAGAGATTGATATGGTGTTTTTAAATGGCAATATATCAGCATATGAAGATATTGTGATATTTTAATGTATCAATATTTTTTCCCTCGTCTTTAGAAGTTTTTAAGTCTGTAAAAAAGAAGTTTTTGAGGAAGAAGTTGTAGTATTTTTATTTTATTTTTTAAACTCAACAGCTGATCAGATATCAGGTTAAATATCGGTGGGGTGGCCGATGTCCGATATTCAGTTTTAAGGCCAATACCGATAGGGGGCCGATTATATCATGCATCCCTAGATTATACATAGCAAAGTCTCAATATTGCATTTGACCAAAGTTCTGAATCTGCAAAAATTTGACCCATTTCCCAACCGCTGATTCATTTTTCAAAGTTACTCAAGAGACAAGGAAAATAATTGTGTTTTTACCTCTCCCTGTGTTTCAACTCCCAGTGTGCATCCAGGAAAATCTTCCCAGAGAAGAAGAGTTTCATCAGTCTCCTCCCAGGCCAGACTGTCGCAGTCATCTTCAAACTCACACTCCCTCCTTCACAACAGATGCAGAAATGTCAGATAGGCTTTGATCTAACATCGCTACGTCAGAAGACCTCAACCAGTACTGACAGATGATTCAGCATCCTCTGCATCTGCTCGTTTATCAGACTGGCCGACGTGCTGCTGGACTCCTCATCTCTGGCCCCGCCTCCTTCGCTCTCTGACACGCTCAGTTCGTCTCCATCCGCACTCTTCTGCGACTGCCCGCTGGGCTTCCTGGTGCGGCGGCTGGAAGCGGATGGAGGAGTGGGTACCTGATGGTTGATGCAGATAAATTAAACTCCATGATTAGCGTTTTTATGGAACAGTTTCTAACAAAGATGTACCTGGAAAATGGGAATGACATCCTCGCAGTTCCTCTGCTGGGCGACATCACACAAACGAGCTGTGATGTCAATGCGTCGGCAGATATCCATGTCCACCTTCATAGCCTTCTCCTGGATCTTACTTTCCAAATCAGACAAATCCTGAATAAAGAAAGATTTAGTTCATGTGAAACAATTAAAGAGCTGTTAATCCATGGCAGGATCGTATACACTACAAAAACGATCTAGAAATAAGTAAAAATTTCCTTAATTAAGTGTATTCACCCTTAATTTGAGTAGGTAAATGAGAAGGTTTGTCAATGGAATGAGTATTTTTACTCTTAAAATAAGATAATTAGATAATAAGCACTTGAAATAAGACAATGCAATTGTGTTTTCTTATTTTAAGAGTAAATTGTCTTCTTCCATTGGCAGAATGTCTCTTTTACCTCCTTAATTCAAGAACAAATGCATTTATTTTAAGAAAAAAAATGACTTATCTAGATTTAGATTTTTTTCAGTGAAAAAATAACACAAATTGAAGATTTCCTAAAATCATATCAATAAATTGATGCATTTTTCCATTCACATATATTTTCTACCATCTCTAATATTTCGTATCCACAGCCTGGAACAGACTTACGTTGCTAACGAGTCCTTTGAAAAGAACCAGCTCTGCTTTGAGCTGCTTCACCCTGAGAGCCAGCTCATCTTGGCACACCTCACTCTCCTGCAGGTCCTGTAAAACATGGTTTTTCAGATGTTGCATTAAGTGAACAGACTCCTTACCATCTGCTCTAAAGCGATACTATACACACAGAGATATTATGTGGATTTATGTGTTTATAGTTGTGATAATTCTTAGGGATTCCAACTGGTATCAATGCTAAAGCAGAACTGGAGAAGATAAAAGCAATTTACAACATAACTAACTTTAAATCATTTGGCAATAAAACAGCAAAATAAATATTTAACAAATATTTCAAAATGGACTTTTCATGTTTAACAGTTACCCATTTCTATCTTTAACCACCCTGGCTACATGACTCTTTGAAATCTTTAACTATTAATTCTAGAGAAAGTTGGCTGTCATTTTTACATGGCCTCCCACTTCACCACTGAGATGTTGTAATTCCTATTCACCTTTAGTTTGTTATAATGCGAAAAATATTTATCTGAAGAATGTTTAGTAGTAAGGAATATTATACTCATCCATATACCAATGTGAAGGATTTTGCACACATGCAATGTTTGCAAGTGTATTATTGGCCTTACTTGGATGCATATATTTCCATTAAATTAAAATGCTATACCAAATACTGCATAAAGCAGTACTTTATGGGATCGAAATTGCTCACATTGGTAGGACAAAAGCCATCAGTTATTCGTGTTATTTATTTTCTTATTTCCCTAAAGATATTAAGATCGAATCATCCCTTTCAGAGTCCTGTTGCTATAAAAGGCATTCTTCTCCACCTACAAATGTTTTAAATTTTCACGTCGACACACATTATTGTCTCAGACCCATATCAGACAAAGGTAACCTGACTTAACACAAGAAGCTCCTTTTATCAATCAAAGGGAAAAAATATTCATCCAAACCAAAAATTTTTTCAAGGAGGCTAAAACCTAAAACAAGTACTTCAGTGAGACGGTAAAACACTTCAGTACCTCCTCAAGTTCAGCCACCCTCTCCTGCAGATCCATCCTGGCTGCGTACTCTTCTTCCCATCTGTGAAGACATAAAAACAAAAACAAATACTTTAACAAGAGTAAGTTAACTTCTTGTAACAATAAAATGTACACATATGGACAAAACTGTTAGTACCCCTCGTTTATTGAAAGAAAGAACAGAATGGTCACAAAAATTACTTTAAATCCAAGGAATTACAAATAAAACTTGTATGAAAATGAACTAATTAAAGTATCATGGTTGCTTTTTAATCACGCTTCAACAGAATGATTTAAAAACAAACTAATGAAACAGGCTTGGAAAAAAATTATTGAAAAGACTGAATATAATGTGACCAAAAGGAAATGATAAAGCTAGGTGTATCCACTAATTAGCATCGCAGGTATCTAAAATCTTGTAATTAGCCAATGGGCATAAATATAGGGTGACAGATAGTCACTGTGCTGTTGTATGACATGTTGTGCACCACACTTAACATGGACCAGAAGAATTGAAGAAAACAGTTATTTTAGGAGATTATAAAGAAATTTACAGACAAGAATTTTATAGGTAAAGGCTATAAGATCATCTCCAAGTAGCTTAATGTTCCTGTGACTCCAGTTACACATATTCAAAAATGTAAGAATTGGTGTGCATCAAACTTCACAGACCAGAATAATTGAAGAAAACGGTTATCTTAGGAGATTATAAAGAAATTTACAGACAAGAATTTTATAGGTAAAGGCTATAAGATCATCTCCAAGTAGCTTGATGTTCCTGTGACTCCAGTTACACATATTCAAAAATATAAGATCCATGAGACTATAGCCAAACTCCTTGGATGTGGCTGCAAGTGGAAAATCTATGGCAAATCAAACAGATGGATAACACAAATGGTATCAAAAGAGCCCAGGAAAACTTCTTAAGAGATTAAAGGTGAAGAACATCCGTATCAGTTTACACCATCTGCTGTTATTTAAGCCCAAGTCGAACCAATGGAAGATGACCAAAGAGGACACCATTGATGAAAACAAATCATAAAAAAACAGACTGAAATTTGCCAAATTACACATTGACAAGAAGTAATATACGGTAGGACTACTCTTACAGTAAGTTCCTATCTACATATGAGCCCTGACCTAAATACTATTGAGGATTTGAAGAAGAAGTAGTAACAAAAAGGCACCCTTCAAACCTGAGACAACTCATCAGGAGTGGGCCAAAATACCTGCTGAGAGTCGCAGAAGTCTCATTGACAGTTACAGGAATTCATTGATAGCAGTGATTGAATCAAAAGATTTTGCAACAAAATATTAGGCCATTTTGTCCAGGCCTGTTAAATGAATTTTTTTTGTCTTCAAACTTG
The DNA here is from genome assembly GCF_000732505.1 of Cyprinodon variegatus. Classification (NCBI taxonomy): domain Eukaryota; kingdom Metazoa; phylum Chordata; class Actinopteri; order Cyprinodontiformes; family Cyprinodontidae; genus Cyprinodon; species Cyprinodon variegatus. The sequence continues at coordinate 1,007,573 of NW_015150596.1, forward strand.
TGTCTAAAAATTTGTAAATAAAGTCCGGTGGATTGTTTATTTTATTTTATTTTGTTTAATTTTTTGGAAAAAAACAAGGGATTCCAACAGTTTTGTCCATGCATGTATAAATTGTCAACAAGAAAGCCCTCTTTCTTTCAATGTCCGTGCTAACATTGAAAGCGATAGCTTAAATTCTGCCTTAAATGCAATCTTAGGCTCTGTTGGTTTTATTTAAAATGTGCATAGACCCACTCATTTCTATCACCACACTTTGGACCTTGTGTTGAGATATCGCATCAATAGTAAATACTGTGAACAGTATTTTCTCTATGCGCATATCTGACCACTTTTTAGTAATCTTCACATTAAATTTAACCAACTTCTCCTCCGCAAAAAAGCGGGTTCCACTTTAACAGAACACTACCAGATAATGAAATATAATATGTGAAAGATTTTCCTTTTAATGTCCACTGTATCACAAATGAAAAATGCAGAGGGCAGGGATCTAATGTATTCCCATTTCTAATGGGATAATCTTGCTGACATTGATGATGTTTCTCATTGTGCCTTCCATTAGATAATATAGTCCCCTTAAAAGCGAAGGAACTTATTCGCCAGTAAATAGCTGACTGGTTTAATTTAGAGACATGTACTCAGAAGCATAACGCTGGGAAAACAAGAAAAAAATGGCACTCTACACTCTCTCTACACATTTAAAGGAACCCTGCTTATAAAAAACAAAACAGTATGTATAAAAGGACCCTTTGAAAAACAAGAGCAGTGTATTTCTCTTTATAAATAGAGAAGAAGAAGAATATTTTTCCCCATTGTATAACAGAAGTGCACCCTGGCATTTTTGGTCTCAACCAAAGGAGTTATGTTCGTAATATTTGTATGTTAATTTCTTCAGTTTTTTTATTTATTTATTTTTCTGTGTATGTATGATAAAGGAAGAACCAATCATCCCTATCTGTATATCCTGTGGAACTGTGGATGTCTAACTACACAATGCTGTTGTAATGAACAGATAGCTGGAGATGATTGGTGTATTGTTTAACAGTGCAAATAACAATAAAAATAGAATTGAAAAAAAAAAAAGAATAATCCTAGGTTTCTTTTAAAACTCACAAATAGAGCCGAAGCGCTGTTGAGCTGCCAGCTCTGAGCAACAATGACTTAGTGGGATTCTTCATATGTATAATGGATTCTATTAAAAATAAAACCACTGGCATCCTTCCAAATATCAGATTTTTGAAAGTGGATTGGAGGCAACTTTAAAATTAGATTTGTGTTTAGACTGTTTTGATTCAGTTCCGGTTTTTAAGTGTTCAAAATCATTAACTTAATCTAATCCTTTAATTTACATGCTAGATTCCATTCCATCTCTTATTTCCACCTCCATTTTAGATATTGTGAATCTATCCCTAAGTCAGGAAAATTCACAGTAGGTTCTTAAGAAAACTGAAATGAAACCCTTAATTCAGAAACCTTACATTGATCCAGATGAATTAATAAATTATAGAAATAACTAATCTTATCTAATCTTATTCTTATCCAAACTTAGTGAAAAAGTGTGTGAGCACTTAAGCTGTGCGTTATGCCCCAAAAGGTCATAACACCTTTAGAGAGAATGCAGACACAGAATAGATTGAAACATTTACGTTTTTTTCAAATGTTTCTTCTAAATACTATCTTTAAATGAAGAAAAAAAAAATAACGTTGCCTACCTGCACCCAACAACAACCCAAAGTATTAAAAAAATGTGGAAAAGGTGAGCAAGCCAAACAGAAACTAGAGGTGCAGCTGTGGAACAACCCTATATGGAGCCATTGAAGCTTCCACCAGTGCCAGAATAAAGAAAAAAAAAAGAGGATCCTAAACCCAAATATAGAAACAACAAAATCAGGGAAGCAGCTCTAATCCAGACAAAAAAACTAAACAAAAAAACAACAACAAAAAAAACACAGAGGGTTAAGGCTAACAAAAGCATTTTTTTTTTCTTGGACAGAGCCAACAGCTATCTTAATTTTTTTAACATAAAAAGTTTTTAGCAATCAGTGCTTCTTTGTTCCTATTGTGCACCTAGAAGGCTAACAACACTGAACATTATTCCACCTGAGGTCTCTTGATTTTAAAACAGAGTTTCCCTTTATTCAGTCTGACCTATGCTGTGCAGCACTGACTTATTCTGCTGTTAATATCCTCTTGTGTTACATAATCACCAAGTGTTCAGTGGGGATGCTCCAGTGCTTACAGTCACCATGGAGAAAAGACAGAAATAAACAGAGGCAGACAGACAGAAGCTACTGTAACTACATGCTTGGATGTTTCCTATTTGATTGTGTCTCTACAGAAAAACCCAAAGCAATAGCAAGTATATTTTCCTGCTACCATTAGCAAGGTTATATTTGGACATAACAGATTGGCTGGGTATTTTAAAATGATGTCTGAGTACAAATAATGCCTGCTGTTGAGATTTAAATTGTTCAGATCTAACAGATCTTAAATCATCTGCTATAAAATGTAAATAACTAGAAAAAAATCCATCTGGTCAGATGTGATTAAATTCCATAGCATTAAGGTTAAGATAAATTAATGAACACAATTACAATGTTTAGATTTTACCATATTAAAACCAATGGATATTTTCTACATCTCTTTGCAAGCTATTTTATATTAAAAACAAAAATCATAACTGACTTTAGATATCTTGACTTTCAGTAGTATTACCATGTCTGTTAACTACATTGTGCGTAAAACCCTTAAAAACTACAAAAGATATAATTGATAAATTGCTTAATAAGAATTGCATACTTTATGATTTCAATGGTAATCCACCAAGAACCAGTTGCCTTCATAAAGAGCTTCAGAAGCAAAACTTTCAAAATAAAAGCTGCATTACTGCAAAGATGTTCGTCTTGTTTATGAAGGGCTGAATAATTTTCCAATGGTAATAAAAAACGAACAAGAAACTCTGGAGAAAAATGGGACAAGCAGAAAAATCTCTTTATTTCAGAGCAGAGTGTTTGGATTTAATAGTTAGTTTGTTGTTCACTTTGAAACAGAATATGAAACTTTGAGTCCAAATAAGATCTTACTCCCCAGTTTCCAATACTTGTTACTCAGACAGACATTTTTCAGTTGACTGAAATAGGAAGATGGTAACGACCTGTTTCAGTGGCAGTGACCAGAGCCAGTGAGAGAGGGGCTCTTAAATAAAGTAGCTGGACTGTAAGAGGCAACATAGAGGACCGATGTCATTGTTGCTTATTTAAAGTCTCCACACGTTGCTCTGCGGGGAGGTTTCTGATTGATTAGCTTACTGACTCACATTTTCTTCCAGGGCAGCTGGATCCTGCGTGATGACGTCAAACCGCTGCCTGATGTCCCATCTGGTTAAAGATGTCATCATTCAAAGTATTCAAGTTACTGCAGAGGAGTTGAGGAGTTTAAAGAATGAAATCTAAGCACTGCTATGGGACACTTGTAAGATTACAAATACGGTAAAGTAAATATGATTGTGTGAAGTAGGTGAAACTGAAATGTAAGCTACTGGTCTGTTAAACTAAGAGAAAATTAAACTATGTTAAAAAAATGGATGGAACTGGTTTTAAACTAGACTAATCTGGACTCCTCATTAAAGTTCCTGACATCAGGAACATACCTGGATATAAATCTGACCAGCTGGTCATTTTTTTATTTGGACTGAATTAATCATGACTATATAAACTCTAAAGCATTTGGCTGGATATGGATTATTTGGCTTTAGTATACAATGACATGTCATGTTGGAGAACTGGTACCTTCAGAAACACTGGATGGTTTAAAATGAAACTAAATCAAGTAAGAAACCTGGTTGTTAAAGGACATTTAAACTTATTTTTATTTTATTTCTATTTTTTAACAACAAAAATGAAATGAAAAGGTTAATTTCTAAGGTTTTGCCATTAAAGACAAGAGGGCTAACCAAAGTTAAGTTACAGAAGCAGGTTTTCTTTGGTCACTTTTAATAGCTATTTTTTTCTGTCTTTTAAAAAAAGTTAAATAGTAATATTTATCAATATTTTGCCATTTTTAATAGCACTTTGTTCTTGCTGATTATCTAAATGGATGCATCAAATACTGTATCAGTTAAATGACTACAGTCTGAAATATGCCTTTCATATTATGTTATAAATACTGTATGACAGTTTATAAGTAATAAGAATAACGTCAAAACAAATATATCAAGTATTGAGTTCTGATATGAATTGTTACAAAGCAAAACATGACTGTTAAAAAAAACCAGAGAGAAACTGAGAGGCAAAATTGAAAAGATCAACGGCGCCTAGACGGTTGATTTAAGGTCGATAGCGTTATGAATAAGCAGAAATCCTCTCTCCTTTAATTGCTTTGTTTTCTCCTTCAGCAGAGCATGAGTCATGGCAACACTTTAGAGCATCAATCTCTCAATACTCTCAGACTTTATGCTCACTGGTTTCCATAAGGGGAGACAGTGTTTCATACACTAGGAAACAGTAACAGTTTAACCCTCGTCCCATTTGTTACCCATGGATCAAAAGATGGAGGAGTCAGCAAGAACAGCAGGACATAAAGCTAAATATGAAGGGAGCGATTTAGAGAAGATTTAAGGAGCACAGCAAAGCTGGAGCGGGGGAGATTTTGACAGATAGACCCACTGAAGCATTAGGAGACAGAGAGGGAGACGGCAGGCTGGATTACATCACCGCTGGCGGTCACAGGCTGCTGCTGCATTGCAGGTAGCAAAACAAAAATCAGCAGGGAGGCGGAAGAAGAGGAGCACAGGCTTGATGAGGATATGTACACTACCATCTAACCATTTAGACAGTTTATCCATTCACACAGAATAAGTACTGCAAATAGTTTTTTTCCAGGGACACGGTGGACATAAGAAAAACACTAAAGAAAGAGATGGTTCTTTAACATTAAGAAATCAGAGATGATTAATTAAGCATTGCTTTAATTTTTTAAGTTATTTCTTATGCTCGGATAAATTCAGATAAACTTCTTCTTCTCTTAATCTTCTTCCTCTTTTACACCGTGGTGTGCTGGGGAGCACATCCAAGAAGGACACCTCCAGACTGGACGAAGTGGTCAAGCGAGCCGGCTCTGTGATTAGCAAGAAGCTGGACTCTCTGGTGACGGTGGTAGAGACAAACACATAAAAAAAACACTGCTGGATACTATGAACTATGCCAGCCACCCTCTGCACACTGTATCCAATCAGAGGAGCCTGATCAGTGGGAGATTGCTCCTCCTTAAATGCAGGACCAACAGACTTCTGAACGCCTTTGTTCCCCAATTCATCAAGCTGTACAACTCCTCGCTTGGGGGAAGGAGGAGGTGATAGGAAGAGGGACAAGGGTCAGCACCTCCATCCTTGGACATCTTTTGCAAAGCATTACCTATTGTCACTCATGTGCAATATTCTTCTTTCTCACTGTGCAATAACACATGCTACCTACTGTGTAGCATTTCTGCAGTACAAGTGCAATATTCCTTTAGCTCTCTACAGATATTTTTATATCCAAAGAAAACATATTCCAGGACATTACAACTTTCTTTAAAGCTTTTTTGTATTATATACACTCTTTTTATATTGTCTGTTGCATTATTATCTTTAACGGTATCTTGCTCTAACTCTTTGTACTCAATATAAGCTTCTGGAACCAGAATTTCACTGAAGGAGTAATCCCAAGGTATAAATAAAGTTGAGTCAAAGTCTAAATTTAAGTACAAGATAATAAGATTAATGAGACTGTACAGTAAACAGGTCTATGAGATCCCAATTACAAAATAAGTGGCTTTTCCAGACCTGAGACTTCTTGCACATTTATAAAAGCAGTTTACCATACATTTTAATCAGGGATGGGCAAATAGATGGAAAAAAAGATCACAGCGAGTTAAACAGAAGGGACTGTCTCTGTGAACATCAAAATACATATAAAGGAAAATGTATTAATTGAATTAAATGTTTGTTTTATAAATCAAAATATTTAATTATAAGAAAAGACTATATGCTTAATTAAATGGCAAAAAGGCTGCACTTATACAGCCTCTACTCAAGTCGGGGGGCTGAAAAAGGTTTTACATTAGATTCAGTCATTTATCCATTCACTTGGTGGTAAGCTACTTTATAGCCACTGCTGCCCAGGGGCTCACTGATAAACATCGAGGCTGCTGTACACAGACGCCATCGGGCCCTCTGACCACCACCAATGAGGGTAAAGCGTATTGCCCAAGAACGCAACAAAGAAAGCCAGAGTTGGAGTTCAAACTGGCAACCCTTCAACACCTGCAACCACTGCCCCACATATGAGGCTGTAAACACATTTTTTTAATTATAGGTAACTGTTAATTTTACACGTCCTCCAACTGTTCCAATCAGACTGAAAACCCTGTATTCCTGCATCAAACACTCGTCCAGGTTAGAAATCATCTCAGTCAAAGCTGTTACATAGATAATGGAAAGTTACTATACATTTCTTTTCATTTTTCTTGAATACAGCTAATATAATATTATATAAAGTCAGAATTCAAACTGGGTGAAATGGAGACATAAACAAAAGAAAGACAAAATTTATTAGATGAACTAAATTATGTTTGCAACAAACCTGCTGGTTTACTGAAACTCTTTGAATTAGTTTAATATCACTGATCCAAATTATGAACACTTGTGTGGATCTATAACTGATTCAAATAAACTGCCCAAAGTGTTTAAACTTGGAATTTACTTATATTCTGAGTTTTTATAAATAGAAAAAGGGATGAAGTCACAATAACAGCTTACTTTAACTTTGCTTGAATCACATTTTACACCAGAATAAAACAGCTTCAACATTTCAAAACAGCTTTGTGATGCAAAGCAGGAGCCTCACAAAAAAACAAAACATTATAAATACAAATTTTCACCAGTCTTATATATTCCTGCTGTGAGAAAAAACAGGCCACTGGATGAAATAAAAATAAAAGTCTGAAATCTGTGTTGAAGAAAGATTGAGTTGCAGAAACATTTATTCCCCAGGTACTGAAACACTAAGTAATGAAGTCAGTTTATTTTTTTCCCCCAAGTCAGCATTATCAGCCCTTGGCAATTAATTTGATGATTGGTGTCAGAACACATGTCAGGGAGAAAAGGAAGAAACAAAGAACTTTCTAAAAATTCACTGGAAATAAGGAAATTAATATTAGTCTTTAATTCATTAATAAATACAAAACAGAAAAAAAATAAACAATAGTGCCTGTTCCCTGACACTAAGATAATACATTTTTTACTAAATTAATACTGTTGCAAAACCAGTTTACTTCAACATGAAACGTTACATGAGGCTTCTTAAGTTTGTATAAAAAAAAAGGAAAAAAACACAACAAAAAATATTAAACTTGAAAAAAGTCTGAAGAAAAAAAACAAAAATGAAAAAAAGTTTGCTCAAAAGACAGAAAAAAACATTCAAACCTAAAAAAGGGTATGTTTGAAAAAAAAAGAAAGAAACCTGAAAAATTGGTCTGTTCAAGAGTTTTAAATAAAAAAAAGTTTGTTAAAAAGACAGAAAAAACAATAAAATCTAAAAAAATGGTTTGTTTAGAAAATGAAACCTGAAAAATAAGCTTATTTAAAAGAAAAAAAACATTTTGAATGAAAATCTGCAACTTTGAAAAATTAAACTTGAACTTGAAATGTAGTTTTCTTTTTAAAACTTATTTTTCAGTTTTTTTTTCCCTTTTTCTTAGTTTTTTAACAATCTTTATGGCTTCAATTTAGCTTCATAAAAAATGTTTTTTTTTTTTTTTTTACCAAATCTTTTTTTCCCAGTTTATCAAAAAGGGAACATTAAATGTTTTAAGTTGATTAAATTCTTATGAATCTCAATACCTGGAAATTAATATTGTTATATTTAGAGAGTATACTCCCGCTTTCCTGAAAAAAAAAAACAACAAAAAAAAACACATGAAGCTAAATTTCAATAAATCAGTAAACAAACAAACAGATTCATGTTTTAAAGTGAATTTCCTGCACCTAATCATAGGGTTTCAGGCCTACCTTCGCTTGTATTCGTCCCTTTCTCTCTTCACTTTGGCCAGAACGTTGTACAGAGCTCTGATCTCAGGTGTGATGGTGTCGATCTGGACCCCGATACCGTCTGGGTGCATCCAGGAGACCCCAGGCCCCGTGACGCATGACTCCCTCCCCATACCGAAGCGCCGGGTGTGGTTGAAGGACCAAATGGTTCCAGGCAGGAAGCGTGGTGGTGGAGGCAGTGTGGTGCTGTGGGCTGGACCGGTGTAGGGGGCGTGCTTGTCGTTGATATTAGTTTTGGTTGCGCTGCTAGGACTTTTGGGAACACCAAGGGAGGAGGAAGCCAAGGAGGTGAGGTTAGAGTTGGAGTCAGTGTTCAGGTTGATTCCCAGGAGGGGAGGGTGGTTCAGGGTGGGGGAGAGGAGGCCACCAGGTAGATATGCTGAGTTACTGACAGTATGGAGCGGGATGTGGTTCGGTCTAGATGGAATAGGTCCTATAAATCCAGTCTGGACCCCCATGTCTTTGGTCAGTGACTTCTGGTGGCCCTCTCCTCCGCTGCTGTTCTCTGCAGCCTGCTGCAGCTGCTTCTCCAGAACTTTATTCCTGCGCTCTAATTCGTGCACTTTAGCCAAAAAGCAGCGGAAGCGCAGGTTCAGGGTCTTTAGGACGCTGATATTGGACCCCAGGTCATTGCGCAGCGCCGTGGCCGCAGGGGGCGTCCGGTGCAGGTAGGTCAGGCTCGAGGACGGCGGCAGGACACCCAGGTCCAACCCATACAGGCCATCAGGCCCAAACCCGCCGCTGTCCCCCAGGATGTAGCCTGGCTCCGGGATGGCTGCTTCAGTCTGGCCTGTCATCTGGTGATGCTGCTGCGGAGCCAGGAAGCCATTCTCCCCCAGGACTGGATTCATTCTAGAGTAGGAAAATCTGAAATGCTCAAAATCCGGCATGAACCCAGACTTCTGTGGATTCAACTCGGGAAGTAATTCAGAGGGAGACCCTTGATCTGAACCAGAACCTGGACGCCTTTCCTTTAATCTGTTCCTTCCTGATTTGCAGGATCTATTTCAGGATGAGGAGCTGCAGAGTAAATCAGATACATTAGGATGGTTTGACCTTATAAGGCAGAAAAAAGACCAAACCCCATTACAGAAGCTCAATAAACAAACAGACCTACTAACGCAGTTTTTATAATAAAATGCAAGCAATCCCTCGCAGATGGAGCACATCTGCGTCCTGCGGCCAGTTTATTTTTACGCAGCATTAGAGGAAAAACAGTGGTGCGCACATGCATTTTTCCAATCTTTTCAATGAACCTACGCAGCTTCGTTTTAATCTCCTAAAGAGTCTTTCTTACCTACCTCGGAGGAAGAAACGGCTATTTCAGGCTCCGCTTAAGGAGGTGAAATCAGTCCGAAGCGGCCAAGGAACAGAACCCAGTCAGGGATAAACATCAGTGCATGACTGCGGCGGGGCTTTACCGTAATACCTCTGTAAGAGGAGCACTGAACAGCTGAATCACCGAAAATTTCACTCAACCAACCAAGAAACCCAAATTTCCACCCCATTTCTCAAATTATTGATCATTTCGGGTGATTGTTTCTTTAAAGAATGGGAAACTGCTTTTATTTTATTAGTCCAAAAACCTGATGTCGCACAGAAGCTACCACCTGAATTTCCCATGAGTTAATTTTAAGAATTGCCTCTGTTCTTACCTTTAATGTCCTTCCATGTGAAACATTTTCTTTAAGCAAATATGAAATTAAAAACATGCACAATGAGCAACCTAAACATGTTTAGCCACAGGAACATTTTTCATAGACATAAAAATGACAAAGATGATCCATCTGGATCATATTTATTGCAGTTAGAACAAAAAAAGTTATCCTCAATAGGCCACACTCCTATTAATGCCAAGATTTAAGGATTTTAATACATTTCCTGCTTTAATGAAAAGGTTAGAGTTTGGTTTCTTCTGAAGGTATTGGTAAACCCACAGCATCATGCTGCCATCATCTGGTTTCAAACTTTGTGCTGCACTGTCTGCATCAAATACATTGTTTAAATTGTTGCTCAGTTTAAATTTTGTTTCCAAACAAAATTAATGTCTTAGGTAGATGCATTCTTTAAGGGAAGAAAAACATTGTTAAATGCAGAGAACCAGAACTTTGATTCTTTTGAGTTGCCTGCTTGACCAGTTTTTCCTCAAATTTCCTTTAGTTTTGTAGGAACTGAAACAAATTACACAAGTTTTAAATTTTGTGAATAATTTCAGGTTGGTACTAGCTTGCATTTATTAGTTCCTCTGCCATCCACTAGGAAAATTGCCTTGTTCTGTTACCTTTGTAGCTTTTTACTAATTTTTGTGAAGACATTGAATCACATTTAGGGAATCACCCAAAACAATGAAAAGAACCTTTAGCACTTCCCCTTGATTTCTGAATGGAGACAACTTGTCAGGGTTCTTGTGTGTGAGAGAGTTATAAATCTCTTCCAGAGAGAATCTTTGTGGAGAACTTCTAGTCTACACAGATGGAGCTCATCAGTGCTGGGCTTTAAACAGTAGCAGAGCTTTCACTCAGGGCTGGTTCCTTGTTTTGTCGCTTCCTCATCTCTTGATCCCCACTTTTTCTTGATAATTTTTTTGTTTTTTTGCATTTTCGTCCAAGTTGCCTCTGAAACCTTCACTAAATCTGCCAAACTCATCTCTGCATTTGGTTCCTCAAAGCCTCCATTCAACCTGCCAACTTTAAAAATTCTCTTTAAATGCAGTGTCCTGACTTAACCAGGGAGATTTAAAAATTCTAACAAGTTACCATGGTAGATATTGGCCAAAAACAGATCCTATTAGTTCTTTAATCTCTGCTAGTCTTCTTCAGCTGAAGGAACCAGATGTTGAAAACAGGAAAATACTTTACATCTAAATATTGCAAGTTTAGGTTTGCACCTTAGAAAACAAAGCTATACACTTTGAAAAAAAAAAGTAATAGAATTAAATATTTAGCTAAACAGTCAAGTGGTCACAGAAGAGAATCACCTTTCAGTAAAAGGATTTTGATGGGGGGGAATCAAAACACATCAGTCATAGGATAATTTGACCATTTTATTACAGCTCAGTGTTTTATTCAGGTTGACAGTCAGGTACCAGGACATGTGTTCCATTCTTTTCCCCCTTTAGCACCAGCATTAGCTTTACTCCTTGGAGAACATGTGCTGGAGCAGGTCACACACTCTGTTGCTGTAGCCAAACTCATTGTCATACCTGCATGTCAAAAATAAAAAGTCCAAGTTATTCGTTTCAACTAAATTTCCCATAATTATCATTTTTTAAACATCTGTTTTTAAAATCTGACTGAAAGAGTTTGAGTGATTCTAAGAGTAATGGCATGATTGATCCTGACAAACACTCACCATGAAACCAGCTTGACAAAGTGGTCGTTCAATGCGATGCCAGCTCCAGCATCAAAGATTGACGAGTGAGAATCTCCATTAAAGTCTGTGGACACAACCTGAGCACAAAATCAAGTTTAGAGAGAGATAACAGCAAAATAAGCAGCTTAAGATAGGCACATGTACTCTCCTGCTTGGAGATGTGCTGCCATCTGCTGGCAGAACATCAGATTACACTAGCATGTTAATTGTTACTCCATTTACCTGATCTTCTGTGTAGCCAAGAACTCCTTTCAATGGCCCCTCTGCAGCTGCCTTGACAACCTTCTTGATGTCATCATACTTTGCCTGATTACATGGACCAGTAAAAGGGTTCAATTACAAATTATGGTGTTCGAAAGCAGAATCAGAAAATGCTTCATTGCCAAGTTTTATACTATATAATTTAGTACAAAATACAAGAACATACAACTTATAGAAGCGTGTACAGGAATCTAAAATTAAGACAAATAATGGTTCAGTATTCAAAAGTTAAACAATCCACTGGACTTTGTTTCCAAGTTTGAAGACGTTTCACTTTCCATCCAGGAAGCTTTTTCAATTAAAAATGTCAGAATTTGTGTAGAGTTGCTTTATACAGTAGCCTAACAAAGCCTAGATTTTGTTTAGAAAACTTCCAAACTGAAACGGACGAACAGGTCTACCCCTTTAGAAAGGGGATTGTTTGGCTTCTTTTGTTAGCCTGCAATGCCCCATACCTGTCTATGTCTCTGCTAAGGGTGTTGTTGAAGAGAGTTGTTGGCCTGGCTGCATAGAAGAGTTCTTTTGTTCCCCTGTAGACGGGTTGGGATAGCATGTTTTCTAAATAAAAACAAGGCTTTGTTGGGCTACTATATTAAGCCTTGAAATCAACACCATTTCTAACATTTTGAATTGAAAAAGCTTCCTGGATGGGAAGGGAAACATCTTCAAAGTTGGAAACAAAGTCCAGTGGATTGTTTTTATTTTTTGGAATGACTGACATGAATCACTGAGAATCTTCATCAGCATCATGGTTCACCATGAATTTCAGACTTTGAAATAATGATTGTACACAGATTCAGATAAATTGGCAGATCTTTGCTCTAAAGAAAAACAGATCAACTGTTAAGGTTCTGCTAAACTTACAGGCTTCTCCAGACGGACAGTCAGATCAACAACGGAGACGTTTGGGGTTGGGACACGGAAAGCCATACCAGTCAACTTTCTGTGATGGATTTAAAACATGAATTAACCTGAATGCATCATCAGTAATTCATTTGAATTTATTGGGTAATAAACCATCTTTACCCATTCAGCTCGGGGATAACTTTTCCCACAGCCTTGGCAGCTCCAGTAGAGGCGGGGATGATGTTCTGTGAGGCACCGCGCCCATCTCTCCACATTTTACCAGAGGGGCCATCGACAGTCTTCTGTGTGGCAGTGGTAGCATGGACAGTGCTCTGGATAAGAGAAAAAAAATTGATAGAGCAACATTTTACTAATCAGTTTAAACCAGGCTCAGTGTTCACAGTAAAAATGCAGTCATAAGAGCTTCAAAATACTCCAAATGTTTTTTGTGTCATATAGCACTCAAGCCTTCGTAATCATCTTTAACAGAAAATAGAAAAATAAGGTTTAAATATTTTACCATGAGACCCTCAACAATGCCATAGTTGTCGTTGATGACCTTGGCAAGAGGAGCCAGACAGTTTGTTGTGCAGGAAGCATTGCTGAGAGGGAGAAAGAAAAATAAAACCTTAGACACTATGGTTTGGATTAGCATCTCAAAAAAAAAGTTTGTTTTCTCAAATGAAATTACAAAAGAGAATGACTGACCTGACGACCTTCATGGAATTGTCATACTTGTCGTGGTTGACACCCATGACAAACATAGGAGCATCAGCACTTGGAGCTGAGATCACCACCCGCTTCGCTCCACCTTTCAAATGAGCCTGGAAGGTAGAAACCAAAACTTTGTTTTGCTTTTAAACCTGTAGAGTTATTCTTTTTTGCATCAAGTACTATGTTAAATACTCATAATCTAAAGGTCTGAAATCCCTAACTCCAAAGAGACCCCCCACGGTAAACTTACTGAAGCTTTTTCAATGGTGGTGAACACACCAGTGGACTCAACCACATAGTCCACACCAGCGTCACTCCATTTGATGTTGGCAGGGTCCCTCCTGCACATTTTTACACAAAGTTAAACATAAACCATACCAACTAGAAGTCTACAATTCAATCTAGTGGATGCATACTCTTGGAAGACCATGATATGCATGTTGCCGATAACCAGCTTGCCGCCTTCTGCCTTCACCTCCCCATGCTTCCAAGTACCATGAGTAGAGTCGTACTTAAACATGTAAGCCTAGAAGACAAGTTTAAAAATGGACAGATTTGGTAAGGTTTAAATGCATTTTAAAACATTTAAAAGAATTTATTGGTTCAGCCCCCCCAGACGATATGACGACATGGAGAACTTTCACACCAAAAATAAATCTGTTAAAGAAAAAAGGTGGCTCACCATGTAGTCGAGGTCGATAAAAGGGTCATTGATGGCAACAACTTGGACCTTCTCACTCATGGCTGCAGCACGTGTTACAAGACGGCCGATGCGTCCAAATCTGAAATCCAGCAACAGGAAATCTAATCTTTTGTTTTGCAAAGGATAAATCAAATCCCTCCATTCGGGTTCAAATTCCAAACAACTTCAACTATGATTCTGTATCAAATCCCCATCGACATGATTATATCATAGGAAAACTTCAAGGTTTGTCTTTAATGTTCAAATAATATCAAGGGCTCCACCTCATTTTTATCCTCTTCCCAGAAAAGTAGTAAAACTTGTTTCAGGATTACCAGCAGATGAGGTGCACAAATTGCAACTTGCCATGAACTACAGTGAAAGGTGTCCATACATCTGGTATATGAATTTACGACATAAAATTAACACTTGACTTGCAACAGATGGGGAAGAAACATCAAAACAAAATTAAATGGATGCAGTCAGTCCATTTACATGGATATAACAGGAGTCAGCCACTCTGGAAAAGGCTGTAGCTTTACTTAAACCATTTTAGGAAGCAGTTTATGAGAACGAACTTGGATCGTAGCCATGTTGGCCTGGGCCCCTTTGTGTGAGGCTGGACTATGCCCCCCCCCCAGCTTTGACTGTCTAAATCTCCCAGCAGCAGGTGCTGCTTCACAGGACGGTGAACAATTACAACAATCCTCAGGTCTTAGCATTGATGATCTCTGGACCTCAGAGATGTTAAGAGTTAAATTTAGACAAGTGTGAATAATAAAAGGAATGTGACAGCTGAGGGAAAACAGGGATATAGTGGAGTGGGTGTGAATGGAACGACACCAGAATACAGAGCCACAGGACCTGAGAGCTATAAATATCAAGGCAAAAAGGACAAACCCCCAGAAGACAAGATGTCCAGCTAAGGGTGCCATGATTCCATCTTGGCCAGTGATCTAGTTAATATTTACAGACCACAGGAAAAAATAAATAAATAAAAGTTCAGTGCTTGGTAACTTTTTCCTTTTTTGCATTCATTGAAATCCTGTGCAGAATTCAGTAATTCCCAACTGAGGGTATCTTACCCCTAGCGGTCACCAAGAGTATTGCAAGGGGTACATGAAAATATTTTATTTCTCAGGTAAGAAAATAGGGCTGGGATCTGTTCTGCTTTGAGGACTCACCTGAAAAATAAAAAGCGTTTCTTATATGTTTAAGTTCAGCTTTGCAAACATCAAAACAAGTCAGTCTTATTATTTTTTAGTATGTTGTTCCCAATTCCTGCGATTTAGGGAGTTATTCTGACAAGCTCCAGTTTTATGAAGGCAGATTTATAGTATGATTTTAAATTTTATTTATTTTAATTCCTTACTAGCTTACAGGAAACAATTTATGATTTGGAACAAATAACATGCCAAAGAATGAAAGATTAAATCAGACACTTTATTTTTTTAATTAGTTTTTGTACATTCCACTTTTGGACAGGCAAGACAAAATGCCCAAAGGGGTGCACAAGTCAAAGATTGGGATATACAGGCTCCTTTTGAGATTATGGTTAATCAAGGCTTGAGTCATTAGGACCATAACTTAACCCTTTATAGGGCAAGTTACTATTTTGATCACTTGCATAAGTCTAGAAGAACAAGATCTATATCCAGCCATTTAGCAAAGATACTGCTACATGGCTGTACATCTTACATCTTATTTTTGCATTTGACCAATTAGATGAGCCCTTGAATGATATATTACCTACTGTAAATTAAGTTTCAAAAAAAGTTAACAAAAACAAGGTAAAAATTTGATTGAAAAGTTAAAATGTAAAGTAAAAAAGTTAAGCCTGGTTAACAATTATATTTAGGTTACTAAACTAAAAAAATGCATTCATGCATCTAAGGTTATGTTGTACCAAAACAAAATATGTTTCTTTCACGCTCAGTGAAAAAAGTGTTTTAAAAACACTTTTTCTTTTAGAAGCACTTTTGTTATTTATACATTTAGGCAAGGTGGCATTTCTTGTTGTTACATTGACATTGATTTTTTTGCCATCAAAATATCCATATTTTTTATGTTACAAAGGTAATAAGTTCTTGTCCTGTATTCCAGTAACACCATTGGCTGTGCCCTATAAAGGGTTAATGGTTAGGGGAGGAAAAAAGTCAAACAAAGGTCACAGATCATTCAGCAATAATTATTTAAAGATCCATTGCTCTTCAGACATCCTGAAGACTGTGAACCTCAGTCTGGATAGAAACCTCGCACTTCCATACATGTCAAAGGTTTAGGAAAAACATTGATGTGCGGTAGATTATCCGTCAGAAAACCCATCACATAAAAAAAGTGCAAAAAGCGAAAAAGAAAGTAATCTGAAAAAGGAGAAATTTTAACTCACCCATTGATTCCGATCTTCACCATTTTAATCTGTTGCGGTCTTCCTGCCTCTAACAGGGTAAAAAAAAAAAAGTTTACATTTTTAGTTTATTGCTCACGAACATGCAATTTTATAAAAATAAAAAAAAAGCAGCGATGAACTGTGCTTTTGGAAAGTTAACCTGCTGTTTCCTGCGTTAATTAGTCAACATTTTTTTTACGCTAATTGCAAACAAGATTAAAGCAAAGGAGCGTTTCTGGCTGAGAAGCTACACTCACCTGCGCCTCAAACGATTAATGCAGAAGAAACAGAAGTAATATGCTGGATAATGAAAGCCAGGGGGGAGAGACACCTGAACCGTTTGGAAACGACCCAGTCAGACCTTTAATTATAAAGCAGGAGTGAGGCGGGGTGAAGGGGGAGTGATTTGTTCCAGCTGCGGTGATCCTGCCTCCATCCATATAAGGGACTCACTTTGCCTTCAGAGAGATCTCTATTGAATATTGGCACAATTGTTTGATTGGAGAGGCCTGCTGGGCTTGGAGTCTGTGTCTTTTTTAATCCATGAAGAAAACATTGATTTGGGACTCTAGAATATTTTGGAAAAACAATGACAAACGTTTTAGCTGAAGAAATGTTAACATTACTTTTACAAGAAAAAAAATGTTTTGTTTGGACTTAGTAGTAGCCTTAATAATGCAATTTATATGTTATTTTTATTGTTATATTGTTAATATTGTAAGTATTACATTCACACCTCCATATTTCAGATAGCCCAATTACAGTTAACATCTATACAGAGTCCTCACAAACCCTTGGAAAAAATGC
>NW_015150596.1:1025290-1026640 GCF_000732505.1 Cyprinodon variegatus
TAAGACCCTTAAGTCTTGAAGTTGGTCCTTGACATTACATAAAGGCCAGCCTGGATCCCCCAATGAACATTGTTTTTAATCTCGCCTTCATATGACATCTATAGAGCATTTGGTAGGACAACAGGCTCAATCGGACAACTCTGGTCACTGTCAGAAACATCCATATCAAATTAGCAGGGTGAAACACATTGAAAAGATGCCATTGGATTTTTGTCTGTGCTTAGCAAAAACCTCATCAAATGCTGCGCCAACATGCAAAGTTCCTCCATGTTCTGGCGTAACAGAATAAATAAAATATATCAGTAGAATTTTAGGTTGATAAGGGCATTGTCTTTGGCCAGGAATCTGTTTCTAATCCTGATGAATCCCATAATCTTCCTCAGTCAGGCCTTACACAACAAAATGGGTTCCTGGTTGCCATGACAAGCCCAATGGTGAGACAGCTGGTTAATAATTCAGGACCCTCTAGTCTCATGTTTGTCTTTCTTCAACTAAGATTGTAGAAGCATGGTACTGAAATAAAGCAGTGATTTTTACAGCTTCATCTGGAGGACTCAGACATGAGGCTGTTCCTCTCTAACCACAATTTCCCTTTTAGTTCCTACAGCGCTGTTGGTCTTAGAAAATGTTGGAATTGGATCATTGTGGCTGCTGGTTTAATGCAGACCCTGCACTGGTCTCTTGAGGTGAAGAGAGAGCTTGAAAAAAAGGCAAAAGTTTCGATTCACCAGTCGGTCTACCTTCCTACCTTCAGCTATGTTCATTAAATTTGGATCATAACCAAAAGCACAAGATCCCGGATAAAAGTGGCTGAAATGAGTTTTCTCTGCAGGGTGGCTAGAGATTTGCTCTGAATTCTAAAACAAAAAAACAAAAAACAAAAACAAACAAAAAATAAACAAAGGATTTTGATACACCTTTATTTTTATGTTTTGAGTGGTAATATTTTAATAAAATATTTGTATCTATTTCATTGTAACTCTTTCATTCTCCCTTTTTCCTTTAATATAATGTGTAACATAAGTGGTTAGATATCTATGGAAAATGTTAACTTAGTTGTAGTTTCCCAATTCCAGCCTTCAGATGGCAGCAAAACTTAAACGTAAACACATTACATTTATAAACTTACCGTAGGTTAAAATGTTTAGATTTTCAACAAAAATTTCTAATTTCTAACAATGTTTGTACTGCTTTCACTGCCAAAGCATTAACTCTGTATTGTGTATTTGATGAAGTAACTTGACAACTGAATGTGGTATGTCAATTATGGTTGCGATTTGATGTAAAACAACAAAAATGTTTATTTGAACTGAGTTTCTCCCATAAACACATAGTTATCAGTTGCTTTTC
>NW_015150596.1:1028449-1035311 GCF_000732505.1 Cyprinodon variegatus
CTATCTATCTATCTATCTATCTATCTATCTATCTATCTATCTATCTATCTATCTGTGTGTGTGTGTGTGTGTGTGCATAAATATTCTATTTCTAATCCAACCAAGTTGACAATTAGATTGATTCCTGGACAGTGACTCCAAATGAAGCAGCTATCTGTCTAAACTCTGCTGATGAACTGCAGTGTTTCTGGCTTTGTAGTAATGTTGCTCACTCACTTTAGTGCTAATGAAGTTTCAATGTAATTTCCCAAAAGCACTTGGAGCCAAACATAGTTAATCTTAGCACAAATATAAATAAAGTGAATTACCAGTCTGCCCAGCTGGACTTAAACAGAGGTTACATCAGTTTTGTGATTATCTTATTAAACAAAGCCCCCCCACCACCACGCCCTTTCAGCAAACCTTTGATTAGACCCACCTTTCCCCCAGCAGGATTAGGCCATCATTCTTCATCGAGCTGCAGCCTCTGCGTCTGCCTCTCTCTTGGCTGGAGCGACTAAATCTAAGAGCTCTCCTGGCAGGCGGGGAACGTGTCGACCTTGTCTCGTCCTCTGTTACAGGAAGGGGCCTCTAATCAGCTCTGCAGAGATGATGTGGGGATAACTGGCAGCAAACCAGGTGAAGGGAGGTAAATGAGATGTTGCTGTTGAAGGCTGGGGTTGGACCATGTGGGATTTGACATTCATAATTCATACAGTCAGCTAGCTGTTTATTCGCTTTTCCACAACAGCCTATGTAGGGATCTGTGCGACATATACAAAGTTATAGAATGTTCAATCCACTGTTTCTACAGTATCTTTTGCAAAAGTGATAATGTCTGTTGAGCTTTGTCGAATTAAGCCTTGCTTTCAATCACTTATTTCATGTGTAAAACAAACATAAAATAATTATTGCTGATTATGTGAAAATACATTTTTATCTGCTTTTCAGACATTATAGGTTATAGTTTCTGCACATATACATGCAAAGCATTGATGCATAGTCTTTAGAAATCTGAAACAATATTTTACTGCAATGGAAATGGTAACTTTCAAGAGGTAGGTCCCCATCAGTATTAGAGGTGAGTATTGGCATGAGTGTTGCGATTCGATACATGTCGCGATACTTGGGTCACGATACAATATTATCACGATATTGCAGTATCACTATATATTGCCATATTTTCCCCAGCTATCAAAATCAAATGATGAGATAAAACAGCAAGTGCTGTATATTTTCATCAGAAAATATTGATTAGGTATTATTATCCATGTTGTTTGGGGTTTTCTTCCACTGTGACTGCCTCAAATACAGAGTTGGTGCTGCACGCACAGTTAAAGGGCTCCACAGCGCTTTCTGCCAGAGTGGTGGTGCAGAGGTAGCCCATTTTCCCATCAATGTTTTATGTAACCATTTTCTTTTCTTTAAATCGATACTAAGAAGTGAAAGATCGATATTATATTGGGCAGCCGAATATCACAATATATCGCCAAAACGATTATTTCCCACACCCCTAATCAGTATTGGATTAAATTCAATTCAATTAAATATGTTACGATTCAATTTGTATCTGTATTTATTTTTATTTCCTCATTAGCTTTAACAACTACTGGAGTCAGTTCCACATGCATCTAAGACAGTTTTCTATATGTGGGTTCAAGAAGACAGAAGCAAACAGAGGAGAATTGCACTTATGCCAGAGAAATATTGATAGACACATCCCATAGGTGGCAGTGACCAGTCTCTAGCGTTTTTGCAGCCTTTAACGGATTTCCTTGTTGGATTTCCCTTTAATTAGCTCCATTCTCAAAGTTTGATACTGCCTCAAAAGTGTTTTGTTGTGGAAAGCTCTATTCATCATCATATTGTCTCCAACCACTTCATATTTTGCATAGAGATCTTGCACAAGGCGGGGGGAGTTTCTAACTAAATGATATGTTTCTATGAGGATTTTTGATAATTTCAGCTGACTAAATGGACTGCATGGTCAACATTGTATCATGTTTGGGCTCTTGTTTATAAAACAAGAACAATCTTTATTGTATTAAGCATTTAAACATTAATATAATGTTAACATTCATGTTATTACATGTAATTGCTCATTACATTTTAATAACCGGAAATTATGACCAAAAGTCATTTAATGGGAGTCCTCATGTTTACTAGTAACCAGCTAAATCAATGAAGGTTAAGAATCAATTAACTAAAGGTCATTGATTTCTGATTAAGCTAATCTTTTAATAAAAATTATGTTCCAAATAAACCTTTTTTTACCTGTTTGATTTGCATTGTCTCTCGCCAGTTGACATCTGGAGAGACCCCGCTTGGGATAAGCGTGATGGAAAATGGATGGATGGATTTTTATTGGGGATTGTTTGTGAACTGATCCCATTCAAAATCTTCAAGATAAACTTTGTTTCCGAAAAATAAAGTCAATGCTCAACTGTGTTATCATGCATCATTTGATTGATTATGGTTTTCAGCCACGTTTTTCCATCTTTGTGTACATAGTAGCTTAGTTTGAGTTTCGTTAGTTTGGTCAAGGGTTTTAACTGACTTGGAGCTGAAGGGTTTTTGTTAATTAACTCATATTTTAAATAGAATGTTGTGGTGAATTTCCTCTATATATATGCAGTTATCTGTTTAACCATAATTTAAGCTCAATTCACTTTCATTTGTTGTTCTAACACACAACCATTTGGGTGTGTGTTTAGAGAACAATATATGACAGTCTGAATCTTTTTCAATTAAATAACATATTTCCCACCCCTACTGAGATGGGCAAAAAATATCACAAATGCACAACAATACTAATATCATGATAATATTTATGTGTTTTCTAATATAGTCCATTTAATTCCATTTGATTACCTAAATTTGACCAAAGAGTGCTTTATGAATAAATGTCTGTCCGCTGGCTGCTAGTTTCATTGATTCACAAGCCAATCCTAAAGAAGCTAGGTAGGCTGTACCTTTAACTATCCCCAAAAGATCAATCACAGAAGGTTAAGAATCAATTAACAAAAATGTTATTCATCTCTGATAAAACAAATATTATAATACAACATTTTACCAAATAACATTTTATTTACACTCCCTGGATTTGCATTGTGAATAGATTTTATCATTTCAATTGGTCTAAATTAAATTAAAAGATCATGTGACCTCATTCCAAACTCTTTAAGATAAAGTCAGTTTTTAAACATAAAAGTGTAAATGCAAAATCATTGTATCACTTTATTATTAATTATGATTTTCAGCCATGTTTATTTATTTTTCTTTATGTAGATGATAGCTTAGTTTAATATAGTTTCGCTAGTTTAATGAAAAAATTTAACTGAAATGTATTTTGTTTAAAGCTGAATGGTTTTTGGTAATAAATTCCTATATTTTGATTGCCAGTTGTTCTGAATGTATTCCATATGTGCAGAGTAAACAGTTGGACACCATTATAAAATAAAATTACTGCATAACATGATGATGTCTTAAGGAACGGCTTCTAATCTTTCTTAAATGTTTTCATAAAGTGCACCAATATTTCCTGCTTCCCACATGACAGGATTCTATCTCATAAATGGAACAGTGCAATTTGGCTTTTCCTTCAAATATAGCATAAATATAGTTGCAGCAAAACCTCAATTTTTGTGCCAACAGTCCACTCCACATTTCTACAAAAATAACATCCCTAATCCTGAATATATTTGCAGGCCAGTAACTGCCTATTATATTATGTTTTGTGAGTCATGGCTTGTATTCCATTGCATTGATTCATTTATCAAGAGTGTCAAGAGTTCAGTAATCTGGCAGCTTGCAGATAATAACCATCTTTGAGTCTTTTTGTGCGTGCCTGCCGGCACCTGTGCTGCCTGCCAGAAGGTAGCAGACAGAAAAGTCCTTTCACTAGGTGTGTGCGGTCCTTGATGATGCTGCGTGCTTTACTTTTACTGGCACTCAGTGCACCCCCATACAGGGCACTTACACTCACCGGCTGTAGTAAGTGCACTTTATGGAGGAGGAGGCTGCTGTGAGTAATATCATATGCCACTTGCACCACCCTCTGTACTGCTCACAGGCTTAGACTGGTGCAGCTCCTGAACCACACTGTGATACAGTCAGTCAGGAGGCTCTAACTATTGCACCTGTAGAACTTTGTGAGGAACCTTCTTCGTATCTGAGAGGCTATTTAGCCCTTTTATAGTACAGCACCTGTTTCACTGTAGATAATGATGTATTCTTAACATGTTCAGCAAGTATTTTCACAAGTCTTTGACTTATGCTCTTTGGCTGATATGCACTGCATAGCAGTCATACTAATTTTACAGATGCAGAATCTCCTTACTGAATAAGACATCAGCTGGACTTTGGCATGGACATTATGCATAAATGATAAATTCTACTGAGCCAAAAAAGTAAACATTATTTTCCCTGCTTTCATCTGATGCTTAATAAACACTCTGGTTGTACAAAAAATAGTTAGAATGGGTTACATGGGTTTGTGTTTTATCTAAAAGAAGCTTTTTGATTCAACTACTAATGGTTCTCATGAACTGAATGCTAATGCTCTCTGCACCTGACTGAATTATCCATGCTGCATGTTACTGAATGTTAAATTCCTCTTTTTCCATTTGTTTGAAGAGTTAAGCTACTACGTTGGGACCGGTGAGCATCGTCAGCTTGAAGCTACCTCCTTGCTGATCCTATGGTAGCAGCCATGTTGTGAGTCCTCTGTTTTGTCCTAGCTGGCCTGTCCAGGAACCCGATATCCTGTGCAGCTGAACTAACCCATTCACTCCAGCATCACTATATTTCAATGCATTCCTGAGTTGAGTCACTGTTCATCTTTCAGTGTAAAACTGAGAGAAACGTCACTGTTTTGATGGCATTCAATATCCTTACATTTATCTGTTACTATTTTAAAGGTCACCTTGAATGCATTAAGCCTTATAACTTGGACATTCCTTAGAGATTCTTGAACGGACTCTTAGAACCCCTTTCCCCATTTTTGTTTGCTATTATTAGATAAAATATGCAGTGAACGATTTATTACTCAGGTCAGATTCACCCTCCTTTGAGTAACATCTTAAAGAACAGAGAGAAATTTCCTTTGTTGGTGATTATTAACTACTAGTAGCCATAGTCTACTGTAAATTACAGAATTGGTGAGAGGCACCCTTTATGTAAAAGACTAAGAACCCTAGTGACTAAGCAAATTACAATTATAATTATTCAACTAATAATCATTAATTTGAATGATCTATTAATTAACTACAACTTCCCAACAACTTTCTAGTTATTTAATATATTCATAATTGATAAACTTGCATGATAAAAGAAATTTAGACTTTTTCTGTCACCCAATTGGAACCAGTGAGAACACATACGTATAAAAAACATCCTGCATTTAACAAGTTTAGGCCTTGAAGTCAAAATAAAAACAGAAAACTGCATTCTAGATCCTCATGCTTAAAAACCTAGCTTGTAGACTCTTCTGTACCTGCTGTCTTATTCTATTATACAATGTTTTTTTTTTCTTCCCTCCCAGCATCCAACAGCTAGATGTTATGATAGATTATCACACAGGCTATTAGGAAGAATATTGCACCTCATTTTAGTTTAATGGTCAGCTGTATTTCTTGGAACAGAAAGACAAGATGGTAAATCAATTGAATGACACTGAGGACAGAGGGGCATATTTCCAGAAATTCATGATGTTTATGGCTCATCTGAGATTTGCTTAAAGTGCAGAGCCAAAAATATAACATTTGAAAGTACTTTCTATATGTTACGTATAAAACAGTCAGTATGTTTAAAAAATAAATCTAATGTGTATATTTTACATGTTAGTTTCAACACTTTATTATAATATATTCTTCTTTTACCTAGTGGCATTTTGAAATTATAGATAAAATGGTCATATTTTCCAATGCCATTCCTGTTGTAATCACAGAAATATCAGAACTACTGCTCTGGACTAAATCCTTTCCCTAAAGTAATTTGCACGACTATACACAAACCCAACCTTTCTATATTTCCTAATGATAAAACCACAAACTTTTTTTTATTTTTTTTTTCTAATTAGCATTTTCAGTGACAGAACGGTATGAAAATGTGTATAATGAAGTGTAAGGAACAGGATAAACAGATTTATTCCTTTACCTCACAGGTTAAAATCTAAAAAGTGTGGCATTTGTTTCACCTCTTTATTCTGATTCCCCTAAAATAAATCAAGAGAAATGCCATTGAAAGTTTGTAACAGGCCATATAGACACTGCAGTCCTGTAGAGAGGTTCACAAACTTATTATGACAAATTATGACTCAGATTTTTAATAAACAAACGTTCAATAAAATCAGTAAATGACAGGTTTTATAATATTACCAACAGAATTAACAATCATAGTAGTTAGGTTTGTTCCTTTTTAAATCATTAATTATATCTTTGTCTTTAAGCTCTTTAAAATAAACGTTTGTTTATTTTTAATTCTGTGGTGGATACGAAGACCTCATACTGGTTGTTCCAGGACCCTAAGTGGGGTGATGACCCCAACTTATAGAATCAATGCGATGAAAGAGTGAAAGGGCAAACAAATGTGATGCAAAACTCAAATAAATCCCTCTGACTTCAACATTCAGAGAGATGGCAGCAGTATGCTGTTGAATAATTTTTCTTTGACTGCGACATAGAAAGAATATAAAGTTAAATATTTCATTGTTGGAAAGAAAATATATAAATATCTAGCATACTGCCGGTTCTAAAACAGAAGGGATAAGATCAAAGCATTTTAATGCAAGAACTGCATTTCATGAAGTATTTATGGTCATAATTGAAAATTGTATTGAAGTTAGTTAAGGACATTTCAAAGAGAATGGACATGAATTTTGAGA
>NW_015150596.1:1035659-1038115 GCF_000732505.1 Cyprinodon variegatus
GCACGAGTCTTCCCGCCTGCTATATATACACTGTTCTACTCCAACCTGGACTGTTTTTTCTGGCGATTAACAGATTTTAGACCCATGAAATTACCACTGAATTGCTGCCTAGTCTGACTAAAAGAGACCTGGGTCTATCTCAGTTGGAGCTACGGAAGCCTCCTTGCAGAAAGTTGTGTTGGATGTGTTTATCCCCGTTGAATTTCAGTGAGCGCTAAATAAAAAACTACCTCGACCAACGTAATTTTTTTCGTCAGATCGGACAAAAAAATTTGGTGCGTTCAGGGCTGAAGAGACAGAAGCAATTTTAGTTTAAACTGTATGACTGGCTCAATTTATGCATTTGAGTCTCATAAACGGAAAATATAGATATTTCAATTGTTTTGCATGTCTGTACCCCCTGATTAGCTGATATGTGAGTACAAATCCAGAGACACCATATTCCATAATAAGATGAGGTTAAAAAAATGTCAAATCTCTTAGGGTAAACATATTAACACAATATTTCATGGACACAACAAATGAAGGTATCTTACATTAATGCTTTTGCAAGTCTGCAACACTCCCCAGCAGCACTGCGGGAGTGTGGGCTTAGTGGTAAGGGCGGTGGGCTTGTACTGTGAGAAGGTTGCAAATACCTGATTCGATCCCCACAGCCTGCATTCTGGGTCTCTGACCAAGACCCTTAACCCCACACTCCTCCCTGGGCGCTGCACAGTACTGCACAGCCCACTGCTCCCAAAAAAGGGATGGCTTAAATACAGAGAGTTAATTTCTCCATGGTGGGGCAATAAATTTCAACTTCAATCCTTTCAAAAAGTTAAGTAGGGTCATTTAAAAAGCACCATTATCTAATGTTTTGTCTGATAAGCAGCTGGATGCTCCTCTCTGAGTGTCTTTCACACAGCTCTGTGGGCTCTGCTGAAGTCCTCCCTCAGGAGCCGTTTAGTTTTGCTTTCAGACACCTGACTGGGAGCCTAAATGTATCTGCAGAGGCCTGTGAGTAGACAAACAGCAGGACAGCGTTGTGAGCGCCAAACAAACAGTATTGATTAGACTCAGTAGTAGGATCAATCAGTATGACATTTACTGCGAGCGCCGAGAAACCTGGACTTTGGCTTTAGGTCTCTGCATGTTTCTGGATCTGAAATGATTCATGTTGTGCAGCAGCACTGAGATAATAGCATTGATGCCACGATTTGTTGGAAGGTTAACCAGATGCATTGGCCTCCAAACTTTATTACAGAAGAGAGAGTATATATCTCGTACTCTCTGTCATCAGAGCACACAGAATGACAGCTTTGACTATTGTGTTTGTGCAGCATGTAGTAGAAGTTGTTTTGAGTGACAGCTGTCTAAAAAGATATTAATCATCAAGTTTAAAAAAGAAGAGATAGCTGGAAATCAGAGTTAGCGTTTAGGTTTAAAAAAGGGAAAAAAGATACAAAACTGTTGGTAGATTATGCATCCATCCGTCCGTCCGTCCATCCATCCATCCATCCATCCATCCATCCATCCATCCATCCATCCATCCATCCATCCATCCATCCATCCATCCTTGCTTCTCTCCTGCAGAGCATATTTTGGACATGTCACCACTTTAACACAGGGCAACACATAAAGAAATAGAACAAACACACACTCTTACCTATCGGCAATAAAGTGAGACTAATTACCCAAACAGTCATATTTCTTTGTTTTTTTTTATACCTTAATGCTGGTGTTCTTTCTCAAGGGAAATTTATTTCCTCTGTTTGTGGATCAGAGATTAATCTTTCCAAAGTTTTTTCCTGCGGTGTTGAATGCTGTGAAACTGTAAGGACTTTTGCTGGAATTTTGTTCATTTGTTATGATACATGACCATAGCAAGTTGTTTTTGTTTTTTAACACCCT
This sequence comes from Cyprinodon variegatus, assembly GCF_000732505.1. NCBI lineage: Eukaryota > Metazoa > Chordata > Actinopteri > Cyprinodontiformes > Cyprinodontidae > Cyprinodon > Cyprinodon variegatus. The sequence continues at coordinate 1,037,553 of NW_015150596.1, forward strand.
GAAGCAGCTCAGTAACATCTCTAAATATCTGAAATAATACTGCAAGTACCAGCTGAGTTGAAAAAGAGATCTCAAGGATACACAGCAGGAGATAAAGCAGGTCACACCACATGGGTCCGACTTTTAATTCTTGATTTCTTTCCACGTCGCACTGACTGCATATAGAGAGGCTACGACTACGCAGGATGACACAGATCTGTGAAGACTTTTTTCCATTTCTGCCTCTGTGCCACACAAAATAAAACAATTTCCACATTTGACTGGCACAGACTATTACAATTATTAAAGTAAATTAATAAATATTAAAAACAACGGCACTGCTACAAAGCAAGGCCCCCCTTCATGAGCCTGTGCAGCATCTCTTAAACCAGAACAGATAGAGAGCTTATATAGGCCTATCTTAAAAAATATAATGGGAACTATGCTTAAAGAAAATAAAAATGCAGTAGTATAGGCTGTGGGATGCTTAATATGCTGGCTGATGCATTGAGAGATATGAGAAAGAGATCTATGAAGCTTATCTAAGTTTTTGTTTTTCTACTTTTTAGAGAGGTGAGTTGTGC
>NW_015150596.1:1038860-1040596 GCF_000732505.1 Cyprinodon variegatus
TTGCAGAAAGTTATGTTGGATGTGTTTATCCCCATTGAATTTCAATGAGCGCTAAATAAAAAACTACCCCAACATGATTTTTTCGTCAGATCGGACAAATCAATTTGGTGCATTTAGGGCTGAAGAGACAGAAGCAGAAAATGCAAGACAACTCTCCCATAAATCATTATGGGCTGTGTGGAATCTTTAGCAAAGAAGTCAGACAAATACCATGTCCTACATGCCCTTTCAGTTGTTGCTAAACTGCAAACATAACAGCCAGATGCATTTGTGGCAATAACTAATGATCTTAATTACGGCTCACTGTCTGCTAAGCTGCCAACATTACAAAACTTTTTCAGTTGCTGTGAATGAGAAAATAAGAATTTGGACTTGTTTAATTCAAATGGAAAAGATATATATCTCTGAAGTGAGACCTCCTGTTAGGAAATCAGATCACAATATCATTTTTTTCTGCTCAAAGTATAATCCCCTTTATAAGAAACAAGCAACATTTCCACAAAGTGTAAGAAGATGGTCACAAGAAGCTGAAGAAGCCCTGCAAGGTTATTTTGAGCTATAGACTACAACACTGAACCGCTGCCCCAATAATAAATCATGGATCACAAGTTCCCTTTAGGACTATTAAAGCACTACAGAACTGAGTTGAGTTGAATGGGACAATATTGGATTTGCAAGAAGAGAATCCAGTCTTCTGCTTTAGAAGATTACCAAAATAAAAATAGCGAGTTGTACTGTAATTTTTTTTTACTTTGTATTTCGAATAATCACATTCAAACAAAAATCTAAAAACTATGCATTTAATCCATCTTTTAAACAGAACTGTTGCATGTTTATGATAAGTTATTATGACAGTATTTCAGTGAAATTGTGATCAAATATTTGAATTTCAAAACTACTTAAAAATGTCTGGAAGAGCAGTTCTGGAAGAGGCTGTTCCCTTTGTTTGTCAGGAACAGGATTACCCAGCAGGCAGAAGTCTGACCTGCCACTACCTCATCATGACCTGCTCAGTCACCCACAAACTTCACTGCTGAAGATAATCCCCCCTGGATTCCCTTCACAACTGACCCAACAGGAACTTCTGATATTAAATTTATATCAAGACTCTTAGAACAGAAACTCTGTCTAATTCCTGCAACAAACAAAATGCACAAGAAGATTAACATAGATTAAGAAATTATTAAAAAAAATTAATAAATCACGTGTCAAAACAGATTGTTTCTAAATGTTTGGGCTCACATGAAAAAGAAAATCAAATGTATGTAGAAATTTGAATTTTATCAATTAGACAGTGAGGAAAAAAGGTCAAATGTATATAAGAATTGATAACCCTTAGATAAGGTGCCATTCTTCTCCTTACTTTGAATAATATATAATTTTAAAAACATTGCAGTCTAAAAGAAAATATGTAAATTAGCTTATCAATTATACATCTTTGATGCAAAAAAGGTCACCCTTTATTACAGACATTGAAAAATCATACTGTATTTGTACCAAGAAATACAGATTTACAACTTGTTAAAATATATCAAAACCAACATGTAAAAGCTTGTCAAAAATTAGTGCAGCCTTGTTGCTTTGATGGAATGTTCAGAGTGAAAGTAATATATATGACCTTTTTCTTTTGTCTGCAGATAAGTATCTATTAACAGAATGTAATTCAATTCAATTTCAATTCAATTCAATTCAATTCAGTTTATTTATATAGCGCCAAATTCACAACACATGTCATC
>NW_015150596.1:1041252-1066649 GCF_000732505.1 Cyprinodon variegatus
AGGGTGGAAAAAAAACAGCAAAGACCTTGATGAATCCTGTGGCTGTCTGTTATCAAGGAAATGTTTCCAAACTACTATAAGACTTCAGAGACAAAGAATATTTACCTGCAGAAATCATCTAAGATGGTTTCAGATCTTTCACAACATGGGCGATACCAAAATTATCTTGAGGCTTGGAAACCATAGACTACTTTCTGTCTTACTCTGTAGGCCTAAAGTTCATGACAGTGTACTGAACAAAAGACTCAAAAATATAGCCGCCTCTTGTCTGTAAAATCTGCAACAATAAACTTGTGGATCAATCAGTGGCTCTTTGACAAATGAAAACAAAGGAGAGACCTGTGACCATAAATAAATACATAACCACATCTCTGGATAAAAATCAACAAGATCAACAAGCGCCTCATACCACATGTCAAGCACAGTGGTGGAGGAGTGATGAGTTTTTGCAAGCACTGTAGTGGAACTGACCTTAAACTCTTCACCAGAGAGCAAAACATTATATCACAAAGCAAAAAACAATCTGTTAGCCTTGTTAGTGTTTAAAATTGTGTGCTTTTGTATATTTGAGATTAGATTTAGATAGTACAGAATTAAGAAGGAGGCTTTCTTCTGTAATAAAAAAGCAGATGAATAAAAACTTTTGTCTGCAAGTCTGGCAAGAGAATTCAATATAAATGAACAACATGGAGAGGAAGATGTTTGATTAATCAGCAATGGGTTATCTAGTGGAGAATAGGAAAAATAACCTTTCATTCTGACAAAGCTGAATAATGAAAAATATTCTTTGTGATGTTCTGTCTAGCCGAAGACCTGCAGGTTGATTGCTGCTTCCAAATATTAAGTGAAATTACTTTTAATTTTAAAGCTAAAAGGATATTTAAACAGCAGCTGTCCATTGAGGATCGTTGTATCACCCTTTGTCCTTCAGAATGTCCAGCTCACACACACACACTCACATAACCATCTGTACAAGTGTTCATTTATTCACACACATCATGTATTGTGCAGAAACACACCATAGCTGCTATAAATAGTAATCACTGTGTTTGTCTTCATAACCCTTTTTTTTTTTTTTTTTTTGCAGTCAGTTGTTATTTTGCAAGTTCTTTCTCACATTTACGTCCCTGATTTATTTTCTCCTCTGCACTCTTCCAGATCCTCAACCTGACTCTCCTCCCTCGGTCTGAATACAAATAACCTTCTTCTCCTCCTCCTCCCTTCTTCCAAGCATCTCTTTCTGTCCATCTCCATTTTTTTTTACCCATAGAGCACCTCGTGTTCCCCATAAATTCTCTCTGCTTGAGTTCTTGCTCCTCATCTTTAGGAATGACTCATAGACTTTGCCCCCTCCTCTCCCTCATCCCTCCATCTCTGTGCTCTCTCTCCTGGGTGTTTGCTCAGACTTTACCTCCTCCTTCCTCTATCCATTTCTTCCACTCTGTCTAGTTCTCCTTTCTTCTTCTTACTTTGTCTTAATCAAAAACCTCCCAAGTGTTTTCTGCCTTATTTCATTAAACTAGTTTAAATTTTAAATTCTGAGTCAACAGTTTTGCTCTGCAGAACAGATTAATGAAGTGCATATGGGAATAAAACATCTTTCTTTGCATCTCAGCACCTGCAGTGCATTGTTATGGCAATATCTCTTTAAATGTCATCTTTAAGCAGGTTTTTATTTGCAATGTTGAATTTCAGATTTGTCTTTAGTAACTTTGTATTGATCAGGATCATATCAGATGAGTAAAGGACGTTATTCTGGACCGGGACCTCTTGGATTTACAATAGCTTCAAATTCTTATACCCAAAGCTAGGTCATTCCTTCTTTCTTGGTCATTTTTAGCCCAGCTATCTGATGGTTACCTGCTCTCCTAGACAGGTAAGGAACACACAAATTAATTTAGCAGTTAGCCTTACTTCTTGGTCTTAATTAACCTTTTAAATATTTACACGCCACTATTTTTCTCAGTAAATATATTTCTAGAGGTGCTATTGACATGATATTTTCACTAGATCCATGCATTCCACACATACGAAATCAAAGAAATCAAACAATAGATGTCCAGAAATGTCCAGAAAAATGTCCAGAAAAAAGTATTGAACACGTGAAGAAAGGAAGGTCTAAAAAGGCATGGACATCCAAGACAGCAGCTGAAATCTCTCAGTAATTAGAAAGCAGTCATGTCCCAAAAATAATTTAAATTGGTTCAGTCCCAAATGATGGCCTCTAAAAGGTTGTCTCTGATATCACACAAGAAACATCTTATGAGGAGGAAAAGTAAAGGGCTTTCTCAAGACCTTTGCAACCTTATTGTTGCAAATAATGATGACATTGTTTACAGAAGGATTTCTAAATTTCTGAATGTTCCAGCGAGCGCTGTTGGGGCCATAATCCTGAAGTGGAAATATCATCATCTCAGAATCAGAATCAGAATCAGGTTTATTGCCATTGTTAGTGAAGGAGTTCACAAACTAGGATTTTTTTTTATGGTACAATCGTGCAACATGAAACATATAATATAGAATAGGTAAATAAAATTATAAAAATATCTAAAACACTGTGGGTGTAAGGCATGCAATAAAATAGACTAATATATACACTTAGGATAAAAATATGGATATAAAATATAAAAAGTAAACCGACCACCATAAACCGACAAATACCAGGTGCTCCTTGCAAGATTTCTGACAAATGAGTGGAAATAATTATCAGAAGAGTTGCCCAAGAGCCAAAGACCACATGTTGAGGGCTTCAGAAATACTTGAAAATAAAAGATTAAATTTTTTCAAAGAACACAATAATTAATGCACTTCATCACCATTGCCTGTTTTCATGCTCACCATGCAATACTGCACTGTTGGGAAAAAAAAGCATGTTGAAGCTCGTTTAATGTTTGCTGCACAACATTCAGACAAGCCTGTAAAACACTGGGAGAAAATAGTCTGGTCATATGAGACCAAATTTAAACTCTTTTGATGCCATAATACACGTCATTGTTGAAGATGAAATGGCAATGCAAATCACCCCAAAAACACCATACCGTTTATAGCCCTCTTTGTTTGCAGCTATATAAGGCCCTGGATGGGTCTTTCTGCAAGTTTGAACATTCTCATTGTGCATGCATGGTTTCTCTCCTGCTCCTCAGGCTTCCTCAGATGGCCCTAAAGCATGATGGCTCAGTTTATTTGTTTATCTAAGCTGGCTGCAAGTATTAGTATATGTTTAGTTTGTGTTTATTTGTCCCCCTGTTTCAGGGTTAGTGGATAGTTGTTGAGGACCCAGATGCAGAGACAGAGAGGCAGAGATGATTTCTTGAAAAATTTGAAAAAAACTTACTTTTCCCAGAAACCCCTAATTATAAAGAAACTAACACACACAGCAAATAAAATCCATACTAAATAAGATCAAAAGCAGCTGATATTCAGCAAGGGATGAGTTTGAATTTCTGCAATACAGAGCAGCGGGGAGAACATGAACAACATTCAGCAGACAAAATCAATCAACTAAACATTTCTCTGGTAACATCAAAATGTACTTAAACCTCCTTGGAGAAACCGTTCTCTGATTAGAAACAGATGTTTAGCTCCTCAAACGTTTGCTTTGTTTGAGGTAAAAGACATTTGAAAACATAGGCTGCACTGGAAGTTCTACCTATTTAACTAAAATCAGAGGACAAAGGGAATCAGCTTTATATTAAAATGATCTAATGTGAATATTTACTCAATTACAAAGATAGGAATATAGCAGCACCGTACAGAGATTAGTAATAAACACAATTTACATGAATCTACAGCAAAGACATCACCAGGGTTTAAATTAATGGGGCACTTAGCCCCCAGGAGATGCAACTGATGTACCTAACGCAATACAAATTTGCATTTCCACCAATTGAACAAATTCAATGGAGATGCTTGAATCGGAGCAACCATTAATTGCTCTGAAAATACTGTACAGAAACAAACACACTGACTGTTCAAAATATCATTACATTACATTATAAACATTACTTTTTTTATTTGAGTTGTAGCACCTTTCAAAATATTTGGGTCAGGTTAATTTGTCTAATATGTGTTAAGTGGGAAAAGAAAAAGGGTTTGAGAAATATTGAATGTTTTTCTCCCTTAACTATCCTAGCAAAACTCTTTAGAGCAGGGGTCATCACCCTTTTAGACCATAAGATCTGCTTTAAAAACACTTAGACTTAGACAACTTTGTTGTCATTTTGTATACACAGAGTGTAAACAAAATGAAATTTCATTGATACAGCTTTCAGACAATAAATGAGCAGCAGCTTAGCAGTGAAAAGGAGCATTTCCATTTCATAAAGTGCAGCTGTGATCAAATGTAAATAGTGTGGGAGAAAAAAAACATGGTGCAAAAGGCATTGATGTGGAAGTTCAGAGCAGTGCAAAAACAAACAAATATATATGGTGCAAAATGCAGTACAAAACATTTTTGAGCAGAGTTCTATTTCAGCAGTCCAATGGCAGTGGGGGAAAAGCTGTTACAGAAAGAGTGACACAAAGGGCTACTTGATACAAATGTATTTTTTATTTTTTTGTATAGCTAGATAGTTCACCCAAACCAAAATTAAAACCACTATCAGATCTACCTAGCCAACAGGTTCGGGATTTTACCCTTGAAGAAAGATGTAACTTTGCTTTTTCATTCATCCCAAAATTTCAAAAGTCATTTAAAATTACATTATTTTGTGGCAATTCTGATTATATAAAAACACATCCAGTTCATATTTTGCACAATAAATATCTTAGTAAGATTTATTTAGAGATCTATACCCCAGATATTGAGATGACCTGCTTTTAACTGTTGCTTGTAAATTAGATACTGTTGTTTCCAAATACTCTTAATGCCAAATCATTATTCAACACTTTAAAATTTCTAATGAAACTAAAAAAGAAAAAATGGATATTAGCAGAACATTTTTAGACCATGCCACTACTCCTTAGGCCGTTGCAGGTTGGTGAACCTTTCTTAGACTTACCTTTTCAGATCTGATTTCTTCCCTCTCACTCTCTGTGCTCCTTTGTTCTGAATCCTACAGCTCAGTATAATGGAGGAGTGGTTGCTATGACTGTATTGTTGTCAACTGATAAAAAATCACACATGAATGATCTCAGCTCCTGTTTTCAGTGTGCAAGCATGGAGGTATGAAGTGAAAAACAGCTGATGCTCCAGAATGACGTCGAACCAAAAAAAAAAAATAAAAAGAATGCACGCCTAACTCCATAAATACCCAGGACCTTCATAAAGCATATGGGGTTGCATAGTCCTTTCAGAGCTGCAGTACAGCTCTATTTCATCATGACGGTTGCCAGGACATTTTTTTAAACAAGGTTTACTTTGTTATCTTATTACAGGGGACTTGAAAATGTGAAGCTGTGCAATTAACTAATTGGTACTACTGGTAGTGATGATTAATACCCATTTCATTATTATTATTATTATTATTATTATTATTATTATTATTATTATTATTATTATTATTATTATTATTATTATTATTATTATTATTATTCATATAACCATAATGCATCTTCCTAAGTCTCATTGAATATTCTTCCTGTTGCAGGAATTGCTGCTGCTGGGCTGTGAGCTGGACTTCAAGAAAGATGACGGGGATATTGACACTGCTGTGTTTGCTTAGTCTCCTAAAAGCTATTCTAGTTATATAACATTTTCAGCAACAGGTATCATGAAAGGAATCCTGCAGAAGTAGAATGTAATGTAATTATTAAATACAGTCATCAAGCCTTAGTTTTATCTGCCTCTAACTGCAAACTCCTCTCTGTGATTCACACTAGCAATAGTAGACTTTCCCTAAATGTGAGAAGCCACCATGATGTGTGCTAATGCACTCTTATACCTGATCAGTAGTGAACAGTGGTGCACTCATTACCAGGGAAGGCTCTCTAGTCTTAAGCCTTGAAGACTGTCTGTCCATGGTTCCCAGTAAGAGCATCAAAGTGGTTTTAGAAATAAACTCAGACAATGTTTTTTAAGGCTTTTTTTTATTTAATAATTGAATGAAATGATTGCTATGGATTCCTTATTGTTTTTGTTGTGTTTTTTTATGCAACTTCCATTTTTCAAAATAATCTTTTTTTTTGCAAACAGAATTTGAATCAGGTGAAGCTAAAATGATCAAACTCAAGGATTTCTAGATGGAGCTTATTGCAAGCAAAGAAGGTATTTCATCCTAAATACAACATGTTTATAATTATTGTACAGCTTAGGCCTAATTGCTGCTCTAAGTGGGTTGTTCATTCGGCAAATGTCCTGTATTATAGTCTGCTCACTCCAGCTAATGATTATCTGATTAAAAAAAATTGCTGACAATTATGTTGATAGATCAATTATGATTAATTCAACCAATTGTTTCAGTCTTGGCTCTTTACAGTGTAGAGCTGTGAAATCAGATCTGTTAGGATCATTGGTTCTTTAAAAACAGGTAGTCTATACTAGAAAATTCAATTCAAATTCAAAAATACTTTATTATTAAGCCCAAAGGTGAATTAAATTGATGATGATGAATTAAATAAATGATGGTTTTATTTCAGTCATTAGAAAGATCTGTAGAGTGCCAAAGTAGTATATGGCTGGTGTTTCAAAAAGCCTCCTTTACTTCTTTAATTATACATTTATTTTATATTTATAAGAAGACAAGAACAAAATGAAGCAATGCTAACAAGACCTCGTTTCTAGACAAAGTAGAACTAAAAGGCCTCCTGCAGTCTGGGCTTTGAACCGTGAGTGTGTTGAGGTCTGTAATTTACTTAGGTCTTGATTATGAGTTTGTGTCTCTATTCAATGATGTCAAGGACAGGAAATCTGTCAAATTCTCACTGACGATAAAGGAACTGTAAGAATCAAGCTGTCGGGCCTGATTGGTCAGTCACTCATAAAGGGAAAAGGAAACTTTCAGAAGGTCCATTCAAATTGGATGAATCAGACCGAGTTCAACAAAAATACTTTTTTTCTTCACAGGTATTCTGTGTAACACATGAAAATGTATAGGTCATCATATGTTTTGGGTTTTATAATGGAAAGCTTCAACCATTCAATAAATTTGTGTAACTTGCAATGTAGTCCCAGTTTTTTAAGCTAAAGGACACCTTGCAACAGACTGGTAACCTTTGCAGGGTGACCAGCGCCTTTGGCCCATACACTGCTGGGGAAAGGCACCAGCCCAAACACAAGTCTGATGGATAAGCAGGAGAAGATGGATGGATGAAGACTGAAGGGTGTCTGGATCTCCCTCTGCTGTCCAAAGTTTCTTTCCTACCCACAATTATGTTCTTTTTATTGACCTGATGATATGTGAGGGAAGAAGAGCTACGAACAGGAGCTGAAGGCTACAACTTGATGTATTTGGATAGAGCCTGTGAGTTCTTCAAATGCTTCTTCTGATAATTTTTTTCTTGGCAAAGATCAGTAATTACCTGTCATGTTCATTGAGTATTAGTTGAGTTTCATTTCATACCTTTCTCAAATGTATCCGTCAGGGTCACCTTGGAGCCATTGCCTTTCCCCAACAGTCTTTGAACAAAAGCTGTGGTACACCCTGGAGAGGTCACCAGTCTGTTGCAAGGCAAAAGAGAAGAGACCCACAACTGTCATGATCTTGGCACTGATGTCTGGTCTTATTACTCACTTCACACACCTGCTTAGTTCTGCCCAGTTATCATTACCTGCTTATCTGATCCACCTGTACTAGTCTCTATTTATCCAGCCTTTAGATCAGTCATCAATGGCAGATTATTCACAAACCGTTGGTGAGAAGTATTCTAGAGTACCTGTGTTCCAACTCCCTGATCCATTTTGCCTTTCGACCTCTGAGCCTGCCTGTCCCAGTCTGATTGGTTTTCCTGACCTGTCCTCTGACTTCTGCTGGATCTATGCCTGTCTGTGTACCATACCTGGAACTCTTACCCAACTCTGTCCTGAATTCACCCATGGCAACTCGCTTGATCTCTGACCTCCAGGCTTTGACAACTGAGAATGTCTTTGACCCGCTTCTGTCAGTGAGCCCCAGGGCAGCTGTGACTACAATGTAGCTTGCCACCATCAGTGTGTGAATGTGTGCGTGAATGGGTGAATGACCTCTAGGCTCTGACTAAACTATAAGACCAGGTTAGTGACTCACATGTTTAGGTTCAGTTTCCAAAAAACATTTTGAGAAATCTGTTTGTCCACCTTGAATACTGGATTCTACTGTTCTGAGCCTGACACACAACCATGTAAACACACCCACACACACACAACTAATGAAAATTTAGAAACACTAATAATCGTACTGTTCTTGTTGTTACTCAATATGCAAATGTTGTTAAAAGAGCAGATAAACAATAGAAAATGTAATTTGAACTGTTATAACCATTGTTTTCTTGCATGAAATTTTATTCTAAGAGCTTGTGCCATACATCTGCAGCTCATTTGTGTGAATTTATTGAGTGTGAAGTCAAGAGGTGTGCTTCTGCTCCCCGTCTGAAATGGAGATCTGAGTTAATGGAATCGGGAGCAGCAGACGTCTTTACTCACTGGATCTCAGCAGCTGAATCGTGTGTTTTCATTTTGTGTTAGATGAAGAGGGGAAGCTGGGGAGGCAGAGAAAAGACGAAGGCAGGGTTGTTTGAAGGAGGGTAGCAGCTTGTTAGAGAACGAGAGAAAGGAATAAGTAGAGAGCTCAGCTGCAGAGTTGAGCAGACTGCAGCGTCATACATATTACATGCATCAGATATTGCTCATATCAACACTTGCTCAGTGTTACTCGACTGGAATAAACTTTCAGATCCCCAGGGATGATAAATATACATCCAGGAGTAATGCAGGGCACTGTGGGAGCTGAGCTGATGTGTTTAATATGAATTGTTTAAATGAGTGGATGAATCTATTAAAAAATAAGGAAAAAACACTCCGCTAAAAGACTTTAGTAGAATGGAGTCTACAATAAAATTTGAAGATGAAGGTTCTCAGTAATCCAGGTCATAGTCATTCCGTAAAAATTCAATTCAGCTTTCTCGAATTGAGAAAACTTCCTGGAGAGGTGGTGAAACGTCTTCAAATCTTGGAAACCAAGTCCAGTGGATATTTTTTGAATTTTTACGGAGTAAAACATGAACTGTCCTTTAGCCATTAACTGACCTGCCCAACCAGCTATATTTATATGTGCTGTACACTCAGACATGAAGAAACGGATTTGGGAATGCAAGTAGGCTTTAAAAAAAGTTCATTTTAACCTTATTTTTAGCACAAGGCGTACTACTGATTTTAGTGTAATAATAGTAAACTTGTGGAGGAAATTTCTTCTGTAATGCAGTCTGTAACCAGCTTTATGAGCCTGCTGAGTCCCCCAGTTCAGTCTGTGCAAGATGTCGCTTAGTTTTTTACTTCATTACTAAAATACACAGGAAAAAAAACAGCCAATGATTCTGAGACTATAATTCTAAAGAGCATCTTGATCATAAGTTATTCTTTTAACCTGTTACTCTATTTATTTTTACTCAATTCAGTTTGTTTAAATAGCACCAATTTACAACACATATCATACCAAGAAACCATAAATATACAATTCAATCAAAGCATATAAACTGATTAAAAGTGTTCAATCTAAGGAACCCCACTGACTGCATCCAGTCACTGATTTTGCGGGGTTCACTCTTCCTGGATAAACATTTAGAGACAGCTGAAATTCACTTGCATTGTTTCGTTTACACGCCAGCAATCCCTCTGACTGAGCGTGCATGTCAACAATGGGTGGTAAGGTTGCTTAAGGGCCCAGATGCAGAGCCGAGTGAAGCAGAGATTTGTTCTGACAGGTTTAATTGAAGAACCAAGGAAACAGAGGTACTAATCCAGAAATCTAACTAAAAAGTTTAACAGACCAAAAACCATGGAAACATGAGGGGAAAATACGAGCCTGAGGAGCCACAGGGAGATGAGCTGAGTAGACGAGTACAGCATTGAGAAGGAACCAGCACTGAGTGACTGCAGAGGTGGAGTATTTAAGGAGAACAGAACAAAGGATGGACTAATGAGCTGAATAAGGAGCAGGTGTGGGTGGAACTGGCAAGAGGGAATCCAAGGGGAAAGAAAACAATCACAAGGGGGCAACAGAGAGTAACTAAAGAATGCTTGAATATCATGAAAAATAAAAAAAGGTGATAACAGAAAACTCAGAGTCACAACAAATGGGAAGAGCCATAACAGTGCATGCAGTGACACTGGATTGGGAGAAAACTCCCTCTTAACAGAAGTAAACCTCGAGAAGAAACAGGTTCAGTGTAAATGGCCAATGTAATTGAACTGCTGATCCTTAAATACTTTCTATGTTAGAAAAAGTAATAGTAAACTAGCCTGACAGGTGGCTCGCTATGGAGGAGAACAGTTGAGCCGACAAGGTCTCAGCCAGTTTTCATTAAAAAAAAGTATAACAGATAGCATATTCAGTTTGTGGAAAATAGGCAAGACTCTATCATCTATAACAGGCATCACCAAATTCGGTTCTCGAGGGATGCTGTATTGCAGGTTTTAGAGGTTTCTCTGCTTTAGCACAGCTGATTCTGATGATTGCAGTTCAGCAAAAGCATGTTAATCAACTATCAATGTAAATCAGCTGTGCTGGAGCAGGGAAACCACGGAAACCTGCAGGACGGCGACCCTCGAGAACCAACTTTGGGGACGCCTGACCTATAGTAAAGGATTTTGACAGCACAAGCCCAGCTGGTGCTTCCTGCCTGAATGGTGTTACAGCTCAACAGAGTGTCAGGGTAGATGAAGCTATTAAGGTGAGAAATAACAGAGAGGACATAAAGTCAAGGGTTGAACTTACAAATAATGCAGAATTCAGGAATAGTAGTATGAGGCAGAATGATGGAAAGTGGTTCCTATGTCCTCCAGCAATCTAAGCCTATAGCAGCATAACTATAGACATAGCTCAAGATAACCTGAGCCACTCTAACTATAAGCTTTGCCAAGAAGGACATTTTTAAACCTAGTTTTTAAAGTAACAAAGCATCTTGAGGTGTTATTCTATCTATTATAACAGAGTTCTTTGGCTGATTGCTTTAGAAGGGCTGATGCTGAGTGTAAAAGTCCAATATACCAGTTTATGTTCCCTTTGTTATCTGGCCTGGGCCCAGACAGAGAACCCATTCAACCCGGCACCCATTCAGGTTGCCTTGACAACAAACAGTCAGACTGCTGGACAGTGGCACAGACACTAGGTCATAGACCCCTTTGACAGTCAGTGACTTTGACGCATCATAGAAGTGGAGGCATGGGTCAAAGACTGTGGTCTGTTCAAAATAAAACATCTGAACAGAACGCTCACTTTATTCTGCTATCACTGCTTAAAAATGTTTATCACACTGCAAAGTGCACTTTGCACACATGCAGTTGTCCGTCTAAATCCTAATATCAGCTGCAGCAATCAGTGAATCCTTTTAAATGAGAGGTTGCATAAAAGCTATTCAAGTTCCAACTAAAACATTGAATTTGTTTAGGGAAAATTCAAAAGCTGAGTCTTTATTCAATAATGAGGTTTATGTTGTAAGCAGGTTCAATCATGGTTACATTTCAGCTAAACTGTTAAGAATTCTTCTAGGATTTTTCTCCTTATTTGGGCAATCATGCTCTTTATATTCATATATTTTAAAACAAAATATATATATTGGCTTTATATTATTGTCAGTGATTTAGCTATGAGTTTAGCTGATTTAAACTTAAATAAAATTTAAAGGGGAACACTGGTGTTTTTACATTGGCCCCTTTATTTTATGTTATTGACAATATTGAGATGCTGTCACTTATTCATAAACTGATGGTCAATTTTAGTGTTATTGCTGGATAACTCATATACTTAAAGGGCAATCACTGATTCTCATGCGCCCAAGCAGTTTACAAACTTTTTATTTTTCTTTTATCGAAGCTTTCCACTTACTAAAGCCTGCTACTTATTTTTTTTGTGCATGTACATGATAATTGAGATAATTGAGAACTCAATGCTATTCGTGACAATTTGAACTGAAAAAGCTTCCCGGATGGGAAGTGAAACGTTTTCAAACATGGAAACAAAGTCCAGTGGAATGTTTGTAACTTTCTTTTTTTGGAAGGACTGACCTGAACGACTGGGAATCTTCACCAGCATAATTGGGAGCTTGTGGATTGTCAGCTGATATTCATTGAGTTCCTTTGTTAATTATTTTTAAAATAAACGTTAAACTTATGGATTAGAACATTCTATAACATAACTTTTCTATACATATATATATATATATAATTTTTTTTCAACAAACGCCTATACTTGTCACTGGGGAAAGGGGAGGTAGAAGACTATGACACCGGTATGTGTGTGTGTGTGTGTGTTGTGGGGAGTGTACGGAGAGGGAGACGGGGGAGAGAGGGAGCGGATGACACGCACACACAGCCTCTGTTTCTCACATAGAGAGGAGAGAAGGACAGTGAGGGAGACAAGAGTGGAGAGAAGAGGAGAAGCAGAGGGGAGAACAGCGGAGAAATGCCTGCTGGGCGGATGGATCTGATTCTCCCAGAGCTGCACGAGCCTCTATAAGACAACATGGGCTGCATAGGATCCAGGACGATCAGTAAGGACACGCCGCTTTCTGTTCTGCCATGTGGATGGATGGATGGATGGATGGATGGATGGATGGATGGATGGATGGATGGATGGATGGATGGATGGATGGATGGGGAGGCAGAGGAATGCGTTGTTGAAGAACTCAGGTGCACGTGCAGCCTATTCCTGGAGTTGCTTTGCAGAGAGTTGGGGCTTCCAATGAGACTCTTTTCTGTATTTTTTCAGGATCCAGTGAATCCAGAGTTCACTGCAGGAATGGCTGAGTGTGTGTTGGTGTGTTTTGGGGTGTTTGAGCGGAGGGGAGAGGCTGGACAGACAGGCGGAGGGATGTGAGCGCAATAAGACACCGCTGACGTTTTCCTCTCCACATGGATGACACCGGACACGCGGCAAACGTGCGCGCTTCTGTGTGTCAGACAAGGAGAAAGAGGGAGGGATGCAGAGAGACCTCCGCTGCTAAGGTCATTTCATGTTAGGCGTCTGAGCCCCCCCCATTCTCCTTCCATCTTCCACCCGCTCTTACCCTTTCTTTCCCTCCTTCCTCCCTCCATCCTACTCTCGTCCTTTCTCTCCACTGTGCGTCATGGAGCGACGTGATATATTGAAGATGCAGAGTGACCCCCCCACCCAACATGCACTGACACTCCGGGTTATGAGAGGGAGGCTCCGTGATGACTCAGAACCTGGCTCAGTAAACCCAGGTGTGATCCTGAGACGCTCTGCGCATGTAGGTCAACCCTACAAAGTCAAACGTGCAAACTGCTGCCACCGCGTCCTCTGTTATTGGCTGCTGTGTTAAAGCATCCCAACCACAGGCAATACATTTATTGTAAATTAATCAGTTGCATCATCTTTGTTCAGAAACATCAGTTGAGCTGATCTGTTGGATTGACTGAGGCGGTGTCTTCATAGCATGCAATCTTGGAGCTACATATTATCCACTTGGTTATTCCAAGAAGCGACTGGCCAGGAGTTGTAACTCAACTTTGTGGTCAATAGTCAACTCACCTAAAGGCAGTGGCGCCACCAGCGGTGGCCACTGCACCTTGCAATGCCCGGGCCACCCTACTCGCCAGGGTAAATTGTAGTACCATCAGTTTAGCATTTCATCCCATTATGCACAGCCAGCGACGTAACTTTAATAATCACAAAATAAACCAAGGTATGAGTAGGTGTTTAGTAGTGTTGCACCGATACCGATACCAGTATCGGGCAGGGCCCCGAAACCGCACTAGAATAGAGAGAGAGAGAGAGAGAAATATCAGCTGTGCTGCTGCCATCAACACATTTGTTTGTAAATGTTGGGGATCAGCCTGTCTTCCAGTGTTGTCCTGTTTCTCTGACTGTGACTAACTGGATGTGCTCTCTTCATCCTCTGACATGGGAGTTGGCTCGGAGCTCGTCTGCCTGGCTGTGTGTTTCCTGTACCGAGCCGCCTTTTACAGCTGCTTTTTGTATCTTTACTTCTGTATCCTTGAACCTCAGTCGGCCTCGGCAGATGGCCGCTCACACTGAGCCTGGTTCTGCTGGAGGTTTCTTCCTGAAAAAAATTGAGTTTCCTTCTCTCCATTGTCGCTACAAGCATGCTTAGTGTGAGGGATTGCATTCGAGTCAATGAGTTGATGTAATCAAGTTGTTTTCCTTAGATAGAAAACTGTAAAGTGCCTTGGCGCTATATATATATATAAGCTGAATTTAATTAAATTGAATTGAATATTAAAATGGTGGTATCGGTATGGGCGAGTACGAACAAATAGGGCACCAATACCATTTTGAGAGCCAAAAGTTTATTCAACTATTGTCACCCATTCCAGGTAGGCAATAAAAAGTTCTACTGGATTCACTCAGTCTTTTTCCTGCCTCACAAAGGTAGGCAGCAGGTTGACAAAGCCATGATGGCAATTATTTTATATCCAAGTAGTATACAGTTCTATATATATACACACACATATCAATTTCAAACAGATGGTATCGGTATTGGCCAATACTGCACAGCCAGGTATCGGGTATCGTATTCGGTGCCCAAAAATGGCATTGATGCAACTCTAGTGTTTAGTTCATTCTTTAGGATTTCTACAGGCAGGTTTTACCACAATAGTAGATTTAAACCCTGAAATTATGGCATTTAGTTTCAGTTTGCCACCCCAACACTTTTAGTGGCCTCATCTGGCCCACCCCTATGAAACATTTCTGTAGGTGCCACTGCCTACAGTGTATAGTTTTACCCTCTATATCACAAAGGGTAGTTTTACCACAAAGGGTATAGTTTTGCCACCTATAAGACAAAGTTTCCTGGTCATAAAATCTGATTTCTTCTTGTAAATCGTTATTTGTCGTCTTACCAAAAGAAAGCTTCCAGGACCAGATCCTTTTAGTTCCTTATCAGAGTTCTTCTGATTAAACCCAGTTGTTGGTATTTTCTTTCACTGTTTTTAGTCACATTCTTGCATGGTTTTCAGGAAAGTTTGGATTCAAGACTTGAGGGTAGTTTTAAGACCGGCCGGATCAGTTGAAGAACTGTAGATGTTCAGCATCAGCATCATCTCAGTAAACGGGGCTCCAAGATACAAAGCGGAACATTGACAGAGATTTTATGGCTTGTTTGCATTAAAGCTGATATTTGCAGTTTGATAAAGAAGCTCATGTTATGTCCTCAGTTGAAAGAATATTTCTAAGGGATGGTCAGAAACATCAGGAATCCTTTGGGAGGAGTAGACCTTAACTTTCAAGACTCTTTGAAACATCCAGTAGTTGTAAACCGTATCAGTAAACGTTTCACAGATTTTCCCTACCTATGCTTTAAGGCATTGGCTTTTTGATGAGCTGTTTGTAACATATGTTTGTAAGCAATAGGGGGGTCCACATCACCAAACCTGCAATTAAAAGATGGAGACATGTTTTTTTTAGATAGAGGAAAGCAAAGAAAGATTACTAATCGCTCTAGAACGTATGCATTGTTTTCACCACCTTTATTTTAAACCAGGTCATGAAACTTTGGAGCACCAGATTACTTTTAGTTCTATCATACATCTGCTTCTGTGACACATCATTTATCATGTCCCTATACATCAAACCTGAGTGTTATAATATTATGAGTCATTAAGAGCAAAGCTGTCTACAAGGCCTGGACTGTATAACAGCCTCACTTACTTACTAGCATGTGCAATCTCAATGAAATGAAAAGCTTTAGAAGAATAGAATTAACCTTTATTGTTCCTCAGTGGGGAAATTTGCGTGTGCCAGCAGGAAAGTGAGAATCAAATGGAAGCAAATGCTGAAACACACAAGGTTACAATGAGAAAAAAAAAAGTTTAAAACATGTATTGAGCACTATCTTTAAAAAAAAAAAAAAAACCTTTGTGTGATGAATCAGATCCATTTGAGTCTAAGACGCTTTCAAGAACCAGCCAGATACCTGAGACCCCGGTGGAGTCCAGCTTTTTTATCCTTAACATTCAAATCTGTTCCAGTGACTCAGCGCATCATTAAAGTATAGCTCTTAAAAGTCAAAGAACTACTTCAACCAAAGCTCCTTTCTCCAATAATCTACAATTTTATGAAGCAGAGGCATATCACTGAGCCACAAACTGCCCCTGATAGCTTATTGCCTCATTTGGATAAAATGATGACAGGATTTGCCAAGTTCTAGGTGAAGTATACCAAAAAAATACACCTCAAAATCCTCCCTCTTTACTGTCTTTGTACTGTTATTTAAGATATGATAAGGAGCGTGTTTTAGAAAGTTAATGTTTCCACTGGTCCAGGTGATTAAACCAAAGCGGCTCAGCTTCAAACGCTGAGTAATATGGCAGCCAGCTGGGGTCTGTTATCACAACAGAGGGAAGATCATGACAGTTAGGGTTTGATGAAGACACAATCAGACATGGACCTTTATGAGATTCCTACAGCAGGAGCAAGAATATTATTATTGATGGTGTGAATAAGAATATCATACCTGTTTGCAAAGATAATAAGCCAGCTGATTATGAGCCAACTGATCCTGAACAAAAAACACCTTTTTGATCAGCAAGACAAATTTCATGCAGTCCAAAAATGTGTCCTCAAACATAAACATATGATTTAGAGCCTTCCCCCCATTCATCACAAAGACTAAGATCCAACAGACTGACTTCAAACTGCTGCCAAACTATAGAATGGTCACCCCTTCAAATGTCTGTTCTGTCAGCTTCCATTATGTGCAGCATGCAGCTGGACTGTCCTCTGTTTAAGTGCCCGTATTCAAACACCCACACTGCATAGTCACCCCCCCCAGCCTGTCTGTTGATGCACCATCAAAGCCTCATCAGATCCTTCATGGACACAGATGGAGGCAGCAGGGTTTTTGTAAATAAAAGGATGGACAATGTGACCTTTGGTTGTCATTGAGCTCGCTGGATGGAGGGATGTGGGGAGCGGCAGAGAGGGGGGTATTATTACTGGATGCCGAGGAATGAAGGGGATAAAAGGCCAAGGTGTGAAGAGTGAAATATGCTAGTGTCACCCCCACCCCAATACCCACTTTCATCTCGTTACTTGCCAAAGCGAAAGCAGATAAAACTGAAACAATGTACAAGATCAATGTGTTTGGGATATTTAACATGCGAGATAATGAAAACAAATGAGCAAAGGTAAATTATATTCTATCTACAGAGGACCACATATCAAGCCCTTAGAATAAGCTGAACACTCCTGGTTTTCTATCCAAAGGTTAGCTCCTGTTTTTAAAGTGCAAAGATCAGTTGCTCTTCCTTCTTCTGAGGCACTAAAGTCCTTTATTGAATGTTTTCTTTAATTACCGAAATAATAAACTATGTATCAATGATTTCAAATAATTGAGGAGTTTAATAATAACTGTATTTTATTATAGGAAGATATTTAAAAGAAAACAGTATAAACTATAAACTAGAGCTATAATCTAAAAAGAGGTTGTCACTTCAAGAAGTTGTTTACTGAATTTCTACCTACTTTGGTCAGAATCTGTTATAATAAAAAATAACTAACTTTGTCATACATCAGGTGTGCTGAATCTATTAGGCAAATCATCTTTTAATCTCTCTTTGTTCTGGACCCTGCTGGATTTGGCAACTTTAAGAGAAGGGTGTCTTCCCTAGAGAAGCCAGAAATAGACTGATGTTTAGTTGGTACTGCTAACTGTGCTCCTCGTGCTATTCTTAAAGCAAAAGTCTGGTGACATTCAGAATACAAACTTCTGAAAGTGCTGGAAGCATACAATTATTACTTACTTTTCAAAAAATGATGATTCAAAGTGTTTTTAATTAAGTGTAATTTCATTTGAATGTGCTTTACTGGAGACATCCTTGTTTGTCAAAGAACACTACTGCCACCTACTGTACCGGTTTGTGACGTCATGGTGTAGCATAGACTCTTGAGCAAGTCCCAATGCTGTATCTGGTGTTTGTCACAACTTGCTAATATCCATGATGTTGAAGACAAGTGCACTATGCGAAGCAGAAAGTAATGGATTAATGACATCTTTTTTCTCTGGCCAGATATTCGATGGCAAATACTTCCTCTTCAAGTGGGCAATCCAACGACGAACCCGTGGTGGTTCATAAATTGGAAAAGAGAAAAAATTAATTTGTTTTTACTTGACGCATTACAAGATCCAACTACCATGCACATGGGTATTGTCACTTTAACTATAGCTCTCGTGAATTTCAATAGTGAAGTCTTCTCGAAATCTTAATTAATTGTTGTTGATTGCAGGCATGTCTAGCAGCTCCCATTGATTTTGCTTGTATAACACAGAGAATGGCGCTAGGCTTACCGCACTGTGACGTCACTGTCGGAAGATGTCAGGAAGGAGGTGTTACTATATTTGGGCAAAAATGGCCATTCCCGGACTCAGTGACCACAACAAAATTTATGCTTGCTGATCGGACTTCTCATTTAAAGCAAAGCTAAATAACATCTACTCTCAGGCTCCCCCTACTGTCCTTTTTCCAGGACGCACTGTAGAAAAGTTAGGAGAGACCCATAACTAGCCGTTAATTGGAAGGAGCAAAAAGGCAAAGATAAGAAAAAATAATTATAATAAATGTCTAGGTCAGTACAACTGTTTTCAGAACTCTGCTTTGTTTTGTCACAGCTAGACGTTAGCCTATGGAAAATAAAGCCTAGGGCATAGTAACAGTGGATTTATAACCCTATATTCCAAGATAAAATGAAAATGCAAGTCAATATTTCCCATGACAATATCACAGTTTGATTTCACTCCAATTGATCATCATTAATGGATTGTAAATAGATCTACAGGAAAAACCAACTAGATATTACCTGACCTTGCCGGTGGTTCAAACCTTGCAACATTTGGCAAGTATATGTGAGCATCTAGCATATAGGGGGACAGTGTATCCTATGCCAGTGGACAGTGTATCCTATGCCAGTGGACAGTGTATCCTTGTCTAAGTTGTTTTATCCTTGATCAAGACTCTTTACCCACATTGCCAACTGATGGTGGTCAGATGCTGTGTAGGTCTGTGTACTGTACGTACAGCAGCCTTGCTTCTGTCAGTGTAACCCAGGGCAGCTGTGGCTATAATGTAGCATGCCATTATCAATGTTAACAACTGAATGTATTATAAAGCACTTCAAAGTCCCCTGGCTTTAAAAGGTGTTATAAAAGTGAAGGTCTTTTGTAACAATTTACCCAGTGTCAGGTGATGGTCAGGAGGCCAAGGGGCTTGACATAAAATGGAAGATCAACTCACCTGTTTGTTTCATTTCTATGTCATACTTGGGTCTAACAACCAAACCAAACTGACCCATCTATCACAGCATCTATGTATTGCCCCCTTACTGACAAATAGATCTGAAAAGTTAGTTTAAATGCATATTGAATGTACCACTACACAGACAAAATAATTCAAGATGTCAAAGTCCCTTCTTTAATCGAAGGATATCTTCAAATTGAAAAAGGTAAAGCTTGGAAAACTGCTTGATATTTTTAGGTATTTCTTCTACCTTTTGTGGTAGTTCTATCCATCTCTTGTTCCATCTGTATGTAACCCAGACCCTCTGCTTTGTTTTCTTTTTTGCTCCAACAATGTGAATGAATTTGCACCATATTAAGCACAAAAGGCTGACTAGATGAATTGTGTTGGTAGTGTAAAAAAAAAACAACCTGATTGCATCTGTACTAGTTAGTCAGGACTGGTAGATATTTCAGAAGCATGATGATGCTCAAATTAAATGGCAAGTTTGGGTAGTTGGTTGTCAGCAAGAAGAGACTTTCTGCTCTGTGCTAAAGACTTAAAATGTTTCAGTTTGACTTTGGCTGTCAAGTATTTAAATCCATTGTGGTCCCTAGACAGTGGCCCTGAGGTGGAAACCACATAAACAAATCTTTAAACACAACTACAAATTAAAAAACTCAACAAGATATTAAGAATTACAACATTTTCCAAAACACAAAAACGTATTCAGAAAAACATAATAAAAGAAAAAACACAATATGTTCAAAAACACAACATATAAAAAACACAATGGCATTACCTTGAGACATGAGACCTCACTGATTGGACCACAGCTCTGTTTGGCTTTTAAACTGCAGCTCATTCTGCTTAGTCTCACTCATTGAATGCTTAAACAGAAAAGGCAGAATGACTTCCGGTTAAAACCCAAACGGTGCCATCATCCAATGCACAAGGTCTTATGTTCCAAGTTCATGCCATTGTGTTTTTGAATGTTGTTGTGTTTGTGTTTTCATTTGTAGTTGTGTTTAAAGATTTTTTGGTGTGGTTTGCACTTCAGGGCCAACATATAGATATATGTCCCATAAAAGTTTTCCTTGCCATCCAACAGGGAGGGCTCCCCCTTCTCTATTGTTTCTGTGTAAGCACTGTAAGAAGATATGGATATATTAAAGATAGACCGATACATTCGCAGTAGATAAGTTAGGCCAATATTAGCTTTTTTCTATTATCAGTATCGGCTGATACAGTACATGCATACATATATTTTATAAGTGCATTCAACAGTCATGTTGAATCCATGCAATGCCACTCCCTTCTGTTTGTTATGAATAGTTAATGTTTTGTTTTATTTGTCCATGGATTGTGTGTTTTCTTTGTTTAAATTAAGACCTTTCTAACGTCTGTTATCGTTGTTTCTTTTTTTTTTTATCAAATTGAAATGATAACTGAAAGAAACAATATTGGCTCCAAGAATAGGTCTTAATATATCTGCAGCATATATCAGGTATCATTTAGACTGATGTCTAAAAAAATCTGTTTTGGCATCATCCTTTAAAAACACTGTGTGGGTTGATCTCTAGGATTTACACCATCAATGATAAATGTAGCTGCTATCTGATTAACTTTTGCTGTTGGTAATCAAAGAGGAGGGATTTTTCACTGTTTTAATGACATAAAAAATGAGCTTGACTTGCAATTAGTTTAACATTTTATATTTGATCAAAATGCTTTGTTTAATTCCCCTCCTAAAGTCTTATTGCTTGGAATCAGCATATTCTCCTTGTGCAATCATGGTACTATAGCTTCTTCCCTAGGTCCAAAAAAGTGACCATTAGGTTAATTAGTGTCTCCATCTTGCCCTTATTGCTGGAGCTAGTGCTTTGCCTTTTGCCCACAGACTGCTGGTGCAGAGGATAGATGGATGAGAAGCTTTTTCAATGCTGAAATTGTAACAGCAGGCTTTATGAGGCTTGTAAACTAAAAAAAATACCTCATGAGCCAAATCCTTCTCCACTGAACTGCTGAAATCACATGTCAGGTTGAAACCTCAAAAATCTGCCGATGAATAATACAAAAGTTTGTGCCAAAATGTAGCAAGCCTCTGAGGGAACCAGCATGACAGAGCTCGTTACAACAGCCCAAGTGACAGGACACCACCCCTCTCCTCCAGCTTACCGCCTGCAGAATAGTTCCTGCTGTGTTTCTTCTGAGCCACATCTATTCTAATATTATCCCTGAGAGCAAGCATCTGCTGCTAAAAATAGATCAGGGGTAAAGAAGGGAGGTCAGTGACAGACGGAGGAGGAACGTTGCAGTAAATACTGGTCAACAGTTGACCTAGCATTAGTTGTGTCACTTTTACCTCTCAGCTTTGCTTTGTCATGCCGTTTCCTTCTGGTAATCCACAGAACAGAAGACTTGCCATCAGAAAAGCAAAGCCAATTGTGTTCTATTATAGTCTGTCCTGTTCCGTTATCTTAGTGATGCTGTAGTATTATTGTGGTTTGCTCTATTGTTTTCCCCAGTTGTGTTTCCCGCAGAGTGCCATTTAACTGGATCATCACTGCCTGTTATTGCACCCGATTATCTTCCAGTTACAGTTGGGCCAAAGTCTAGCAGTCATCAGTTAAACAGCAGGACTTTTACTCAGAAAGGCTGTGAGGCAGGGAGTAACATCTCTGTCTTTACTCCTTCCAGTCAGGATCTGAAAGACACTAGCTCCTGCAGAAAAAGGCAGTAATACAATCATAAAAAGGAGGGAGGAATAAGCTCCTTTCTGATTTATGTTATGAACGGTTTGTCCTGAAACTGAAATGTGGATTAAAATGTAAATAGATGACAATAAATAAAGTGATTGATTGATTAATTCGAGCATATTTTGCTTTATGAAGTGAGTAATAACAAGCAGGCCCATCAGAAAGGCTTCTTTTATTCGCTAACTTGCGGGGAACCACCCTTCTATCACAACAAGTCGATCTAAACACTGTAGACGAGCAGGATGTGTTGGTGTAAAGTCCACAATGAAAGGAATAGCTCTTAAAACAACCGCGACTCTGAAGTCAGCCATTTTTGTTTTTTGTGTTAACTTTTTTCATCTGAAGGGAGACAAAAAAGCCTGAGCAGTTCTGTAAATGTAATTACTGATAAAACTGATTCAGAATAGTTTCAATTTATTCTTATTCCATTTTCCATATGTCCATATTTTCCATTTTATATATGTATGTATGTGTCATTTTTTCCACTTATCAAATCAAATCCAAGTATAATTCATTATGATTGGTAAATCTAAAAGTTAGGAATAAATACTTCAAAAAGTGTATCTATATGATATATAAAAATGGTGGGTAGATGTAATCTGAGGTGTAAAATGATGCACCACTCTGTAAGTACAGCGTAGCTTTATCTTGTAGCAAGTAGTGAGTGAGGCTGAGACCAATTGTAATGAGCTTTCACTGTTTGGCTGGAAAAAGCTTGAATTCCACATAAATAAACACAGATTGGATGATGCAAGCCGCATCTGATTTGACACTCAGCATGTGCAGTGATCTGCAAATGTAACTGGATCAGGGACCTGCTGGCTTTATTTTTAGCCATATTGATTCAGGCTAGTAATGGAAAACGAAGGTGAAGCCTCGAAAGACAATGAAAAGGTCCCTACCTTTTCATTGTCTCTGAATCCATACTGCTGGGGTTAATTACTGCTTGTACTTAATTAGTGAAACTTTATAAACAACAGCTCTTGTTCGCTTTTCTTATGCAACACTAAACATATGAAATGATAAAAAAAAAAATCTTAAAAAAAAACAAAACACTGTCCCTAAATTCACAAAACCAGTAACCTTTGCTTATGACAGACCCAAGCAGGGGAGCTCCTCTGTTTTTCCAGGTGCCCCACACCTCCATTCTGTTCAAGCATCTGAAAGTCCACTATAACTCAGAGAAATGTTGCAGCATATTGTTTTTGCATTAATTTCGTTTTGAAGCAGACCACAAGGTCCACTTAGCTTTGCAGATTCTTTTTCCTGGGTATATGGCCGTCTATGATGGTGCCTCTTTGATTTAGCTAGACTGAGATCGGCCCCGAAAGAGGATAAAAAAAAAAAATCATGAATTGTCCTCAAGCACCACCAGGGGCAGGATTGTATATGCTGTGGGAGTGAGAGGGGGTTTACAGGGATTGGAGCGTATATAAAAAAATACAAAACAAAATTTTGTTTTTCATTTCATTTTGTATATTGTGTGAAAGCTGATTCCTTTTACACCAAAGATCTAAATTAATATCTGTATGCCCGGTATTAATATCATGGCTTAAGTCCTAACAAAGGGTAAAGCTTGGATTTTTATATTTGACATGCTAGAGACGACAATGCTTTTTAACGACGTGTTGTGTTTCTAAGTAGGAAGAAATTAATTTATCAAACACCTGATACTTAGAACATGTATAAGCTTTAGCAGCAAAACTCCTTTCTTTGAATTTGGTGTTTCTGGAGTGTTTCTCACTCTCCTCTAATAAAGGCAGGCTTTGAACAAACCCCTGACCTTATCTATTGACTCTCAGCAAACTTTCAAATGAAGGACTGTCTAACTTTGTTCTACTGTCTTCTAGGTTAAACACTTATTGACTTAGTTCAGCTTTGTTTTGAACCGACATGGAAAAATCTACATTTATACGTCCTGTTTGTGGAGAACCTGATGTGTCATCGTCCATTTAATGATACAGTAAGTAAAACCAGCTGTGGAAGGACTACAGTTTTTATCCGTTGACAAAATGAACAACTCATCCACACATATTCTCATCTTGCTATATGGATTTTTGTGAAATCCTATTGACTTCCTTTGTTTTTTGTTCATCACCTCCTTCTATGCCATTACCCTAAGAGTAATCTTTAATCAAACTGTTAGACTAACTTTAGCCTTCATTAACCTTTCACCTTAGTACTTAACCTTACTGTTTGTAAAAAAGGGCAGGAAAAAATGTCCTCTTCTTGACACAAACTGTCCTCCCTTTAATGGTGTAATTGGAAAAATGGCTCTCACTCTGATGCCAAAGCAGAAACACACAAACACAGACCAACACATAATGTTCTGCTCGACTGAAACTGGCCTTTTTATAGGTTAGATGGGAAACAAGTTAAAGGGGCAACATGGTTTGCCTCAGGGCCTATGGCACCTTAATGGAGCTTTGCTTTGGTTGTCTGCCAACATCTGCCTCCTCTGAGCTGATCATTTCTCTTCTGCCAATTCACCATTGGAGCTGCAGATAGGGCTGAGCAGTAGAGCACTTTGTAACACTATTTCCTTTCATCAATATGGTCCTTGGGTCAAATCCAGGCCTGAGGGCTTTCTGCACAAGGGGTTTTTCTTTAATATTTGTGGAGCTTTTAAAAAGAAGAAGCACCACTGGGCAATTCATACATAAACAGAAATGTGATACTATAGAAGATATAGCTTAATACCTTGCTGGTTTTTACTAAGCTCGAAGTACAATGGTCTCCTCACATGCAAAAATTAGAAGGGTTTAGTCTTGATCCATTTAAGATAAAAATGGTTAATTACATAGCATTGCTCACCCTCTAGGTCGTTGTAGGGCAGTTAAACACCACACCAAAGTCTGACAGTGTGAAATCACTGCATTATGACCCTTTAAGCTGCAAATTGCTGTCACACTTGGCTCAATATTCCAGCTGCTCATTATGGCTTTGGGGTGAGCAGTCTTCCATAAGCAGGCTCCCAATGCCCTCAAAAGTTACACCATTTATTTAGTTTTAGGCCTCTGAATATCCTTATTTGTGTCAAAGGTCACACACAGCATTTAGATATGTCATCATAAGTGGTGATGCTCGCTGAACCTCGACTTTAGCTGCAGCCGATCTGATTTGACACCATATTCTGAGATTTTTCTACTTTTTATGGCTCGTTGGCTTAATTCTGTCCATCCACTCACTGAATTTTCCATCTGACTGCTGACATATCCTTGACAACATGTGATGCACGATGAACAGTGTGACATGAAAGCAATTCTTTGGAAATCTGAGAAGAGAAATATGTTTAAACTTTAAGGTTTATA
>NW_015150596.1:1066735-1076941 GCF_000732505.1 Cyprinodon variegatus
GTCATGATTGATTTTATCTACACATCAACAACAATAATAAAAGTAGACAAATTGTATAATTTTTCATCTCATATTTGCATTTTCTTTAATTGTAAAATATAAGACGTGCATTAAAGATACTTTGCTGTTTTTATTTTTGACATCAGGTTATTATCCCACACAACAACAGTAAAATTAAACCACCATGAAACATAAATCCCCCACTGTTTTACATCTGTCCAATTATCCTGCATCAACAATGTTGACTTCAAGAACCGACAGGTTGTTGGATGTTTTGAACATCACAGAACTCTGCATGCACTAGTTGTTTCAAAATAATGTTTTTCACCTTATTTTTGGGTTGAGTATAAAGCCTGACATACTCTGAAGGCATTCTCCATAATGTGTTGCACATTAATGTCCCAATTAGGCAACTGGAGCATAAATATGGAGGCAAAGGGGTGATAATTTGCATAAAATTCCACTGATCTCAGCTGTTATTCAAGAGCAGAAGCTGTTAAACATCGGTTTTAGTTTTTGCCAATCAGGTGTGGCATTAGCTCTCCCAGGGAAGCACTTATTCCCTTCAGTCAAACTTAAATATTGACTTTGGTGCCTTTGCTGGCTGATACAATGAGGAATGCTCTGCAAACGGAGTGAAGGGAGTTTGTTGAGCACATCTGCAGATTATTTGGATAAATATGCCTTAAGAATTGACAGGTAAGTTTGAATTAATCCTTCACTGTCAGTCATTTACTCACACTAGCTAGAGACTGGACTGTTTCCCTCTGATGTGTGTTTGCATATTGAAAACAGGTCCAAACTATCAGATAAGCAACACCCCAGATAGAACATATATCTTGGAAATAGGGCTACAAAGTGGATTGTTTGCTAGCACATCCTAAAGATCTCCAAACCATGTAGGGTTCAAATTCCCAAAGGCATTTTATGAGTGCCCTAAAATGATGAAATGATTATAAGTGGGTCTAATGGCTGAGAGTGTCCGTTCAAAGCATTAGGCGTCGATGGGTAAGATAGTGCAGGCAGAGCAATTGAAGGGGGAAGCAGGAGATTGGGTGTTATCAGGTTAATGCTGCAAAATTTATGTAAAAGTTGCAGAAATTCAGTTCTAATGATGCAAAGACAGCATGTCTGCGTCGCCATGAAATTGTTTGAAATGTTTAAACAAATCTCTGGCAGTCTGGCGGATCTCTGGAGATGCAAAAAAGACGTGAAATGTCAAAGCTGGAGCAATTGTTTTATTTATTTACCTCAATAAAATCTTCACTCAATATGTATAAGCCATTATCAGGATCATATCTCATGCAGTTAGTGCTTTCAGTGTTCATCAAACCTAAGACTTTGTTTCAGCTGCTATGCTGGTGTCATCTCTGTGAATCCTGAAAATCATCTGTCTGACTAGAAGATAAAGGCTTGTCACCGAAGCAGTCTGACACACCATTTAAATGAAACATCTGCTGCTTAAGGTGTCCTGCTTTGCACCAGCAGTTAAAGCAGTTTTATTTTCACACCTCAACCATATGGCTAATTTTACACCTATATGCTACTGTGTTTTCCTAAGTGAAGGGTTGATTCAGTGTTTGCCAGGCATTTGGACAGGGGATGCAACTTATCGATTCATATTTCAATTTAAAGCTAGGTGATCTTATCAAATGACTAAGCCCACATTATAAGTTAATTAGATGGAATTTGTTTTCCTCCCTGATTTAGACCTAATAATGTATCTAGAAAAAGTTCAAAGCCTTGTTTTTTTGTCAATGTCAAATTTATTTATATAGCACTTTAAAAACAGGTATAAAACTGCATCAAAGTGCTTTACAGGAAAGACAACAACACCAATTAGCAAAACAGAATGTGAAACACTGCTTCAATTAAAAGCTGAAGAATAAAAATAAGTTTTAAGAAGCGCTTTAAAATGATCCAGGCTGTGGGCAGATTTAATTTGAAGAGGTAAATGGTTCCACAGAATTGGAGCAACAACAGAGAAGGCCCGATCTCCTTTCCTCTTAAGTTGAGTCTGAGGAACTGTCAGTAATAGTTGATTATTTTAACGTAGACTTCTCGACACAGACTTGAATTTTAAAAGGTCTTTAAGATAAGGAGAAGCTAATCCATTTAAGACTTTATAAGTTAATAAAATAATCTTAAAATATATTCAGTAAAAGACAGTCAGCCAATGTAAAGAGGCCAGTATAGGCCTTATATGGTCACACTTCCTGGTTCCAGTAAGAAGCCGAGCCGCTGCGTTCTGTATCAATTGAAGTCGCTGCATCTGTGATTTATCCGATGCCTCTATATAATGAATTGCAATAATCCAACCGGGATGTAATGAATGCATGGATAAGTCCTTCAAAGTCCTTAAAACAAAAATAGGATTTACTAAAACTAGAATTTCTACTGTTTCTGTAAAAATACCAGCATATTAAATGCTTATAATTGTCACAATTCATTGGAATCTAGTTTTGGTTTCCTTTTGTATTCATGTTTTCTATCATTTTATCAACTACTAATTATTTTAGTT
Source organism: Cyprinodon variegatus (assembly GCF_000732505.1). Lineage (NCBI taxonomy): Eukaryota > Metazoa > Chordata > Actinopteri > Cyprinodontiformes > Cyprinodontidae > Cyprinodon > Cyprinodon variegatus. Next base: position 1,069,257 of record NW_015150596.1, read on the forward strand.
TTGGCCATTATCTGTTATTTGTAACTTTAGCTAATCAATTAATTTCACCGATTCACATTTTCTAACTCTATTATTATTATTAGTATTAGTATAATAGTATTAGTATATTATTATTAAAAGTATTATAATCCTTGTTTATGTTGTCTTTTGTGAACTTTAGTTTTTTGTTGGAATCTAGTTATGTGTTATTCTTTAGTTCATAATTGTTTTTTTCCCCGTTTCCTTCCAGTCGGCTCAGTATTTTTCTCCAGCTTGTTATCTAGATCCTCCTCAGCTGTGTCAAATGCTTTCCTCTCTCTCTATCTGTTTATATTTCTATCTATTTCTCAGTGTGTTCCTATTCCGCTCTCTTGCTCTCCCTTCTTGTATTTAAGCTGTTGGTTTTAGTGCTTCTGTACTGGAATCTCCTGTTGTTTGCCTCTTGTCTTCTTGCACGGATTCTGTTTCTCTCATTAAAGTTATTGTAAGTTTATTCTATGAGTTCCTCATTAAATAAACATTTATTTAGCCCTGCATCTGGTTCCTCCTTCAAACTAAACCATGATAGCAACATTTTCTAAATAAGGTTGCACTGCAGTATACAAATACAAACATCATTTATCTTTGTCAAGGGAAATATTTAGTTCTATAATGCATGACGGATGTGAGCTTGCTGAAACTTGGTCTGCTGCTCTGATGGCTCCAACAGGGACAGTTCACTCCTGTAATCAACACAGACTTGATACACAAATTCAGTTTAGTGTATTTTCTGCATCTCATGTAGGGCAAAAGTCCTAAAAAAGCAAATTTTCCTTCTAATACCATTGTTGGGGCTGAATCATGCAGAATCGTTCAGTAAAAAGTTTTATAATAGGAGTAACAATGTTTAATTTTCCTTTTGATTTAATCAAGTATTTGTTAAACTGAAGGCTATAATTTTTGGCAGCTTATTCCAAAGGAAGAAAATTAAAAACAATTAACATGTCAGGAAAAGCGTTGAGTTTGAGGTTTTATGCAGTAACCCAACAAAGCCTTGATTTTGTTTTGGGCTACTGCATAAAACCTCAAACTCAATGCTATTCCTGACATTTTGAAATGAAAAGGCTTCTTGGATGGGAAGTGAAATGTCTTCAAACTTGGAAACAAATTCCAGTGGATTGTTTTTAAATTAATTTTTTTGGAATGACCTGGATGACTGAGAATCTTCACCAGCGTTTGTCGGCTAATGTCTTCCTAAATTTCCATTAATGCTGTGGTTATATAGGAAGTCATGTTTTCTGGATGTAGCCGAAATTCCCACTATATTTAGTGCACCTTCTAAGGCGGAGCATACACTTTACATATTGTCAATTGTACTGTTACAGCTCAAACTGTATGATAAAATCGCAGGGTTCAAAGATAATGATGTATGTTCTTACACTGTACGCCCCGACGCTCTGATGCGATCTAACTGCTAACACCGCATGAACACCTTATGAGGGCCGACTGAACTTTAAACATGCTTGATATTCTCCCGACCTTATCATTCCTGATCCTTTTCCCCCTTGCATGCTACAAGACCCAGAAGCACGATGAGGATGACACTTGGCCTGATTGAAAAAATGTTCGCTAGACTCGAAAATCGGACCAAAAAGGGCAAAAAAATCATATACTGTATGCCCAGCCTAACTTATCAGTACCCCCACTAAACATTTTTTTAAATCCTTACATTTACACTCCTTTTGCAGTAGATTTATATTACAAGAAATTGACAAAAGGTTCTTATTATTTATTTTAATGTATTTGGTGAGGTCAAAAATCTACTAAAGAAATTATTCAATACTGTACCTGTTTTCACAAACTCCCCACTGTGATAATTAAATGCTCCCCTAAATATTAAATGTTTTCCCTTCATGTCAACTTAAAGTGCATTAAGTAATCAGCAGTTCATGACTTTGTTTCCTTTGGTGAAAGAAATGCTACAGAATACACATTCATTGACCCTTCAAAATGAGAAAGACAAGAAAACATGCCATTAAACTGAGGTAGAGATGCCTTCATCATCTTGAGTAATTTAGTGGACTTTAAAAAAACACACAAATTCACCTAAATATACCAATATTCAGAGAAACAACTAAAAGTTTAAAATTGACCAGAACAATGTCAGTGAAGGCCAGACAAGAAATGGATTTTACTTTACAAGCATTTATGAAATAAGATAAAATGTAGTTTTGTTTTTAAACGAAAAAAAAAAAACTACTATATTTCAATTTTTAATAAGTGCAGCAATGTTTTAAGTATGTTATTATACAACTGCACTAAAAGGAGTGTTTACTTCTTTTTTTGTTTTGTTTCCAGGGGTGACAAGATATATTAAGATAATTGAAAAAAAAATTCTCTCTTTGAGGAGGGACATTTTCCTTAATAAACAAGAAAACATGTTAATTTTGGGGTGAAACAAACCCTAACCTTAACTCTCTTTAGCAATCTGGAAATTAAAAATTTGTTTTACTATTTTTATAACTCAGAGATTTCAACACCAACCATTTTTTTATGATAGCAGAACCATGATACCAAAGTTTTGGATCAAAGTATAGATGGTTCCTCTCTTTGTTTCCTTAGAGGGTTTTTCTTCTCTCCGTTTAAACTCAACATTTCTAATGAACAATTTATCAGCTTTTCAGGTTATTTTATTTAATAATCCCAGAAGACATTCATAAACGTTTTACTCTATTACTCTTGTAAAAAAATAGCAGAAATAAAACCAAAGCTTTTTCCTACCTGAATTAACTTTCAAAAAGATTCAAATATAAGGGGTGAAAGATCATCACCTTTTACTTTTAGGCAATCTTAACATTTTCTGTCTTCTTATAAAAATATATTTTTCTTGGAAAAAGGAGGAAAGAAGGAAAGGTTGTCTTGATGAATTTGTAATGTGACCCACTGATGTAGAGAGAGGCAGTGGACAGAAAAGTGGCTGGATGAAGGTATGGCCCCATTGAGACGTAGTGAGCAGGACTCCCTGAGTGTTTGTTGTCGGCTCAGAGCGTCCGCCACTGAAGCGGAGGTGAGTCAGACTTCACTTCGCTTTGGATCATTGTCACAAGCTGTGTGTGTCGCTTCACACACAAGGGAACACATGCGCACAGACGGAAACACACACCAAGCTCCCACAGGGATGGCAGCCGTCAGGCCAGGGCGCCACAGAGCTGTCAGGACCGATTGCAACTGCATCCCACAATCCCATCTTCTGTGGATATGCTCTTAGCTATTCTATGTGTATACATCATTCTACATGTACAGGTGCATGTGTCATGGTTCACTACCTCCATGCAAATTCTGGAAATGCAGTTTTCTCAGTATTCTCCTTCTCAAATCCCCATTTTTCATCCATTAATGTTCCTCCTTTATGCCGTTTCCTCTTTCTTCTCCTTCCCTCTCCCACTTGTGCTTCTGCTTCTTACAGTAGGTGCATTAGTCCTTAAAAGCAACCGATCTTGAGCTGGACTTATTGATACAAATTTTAAACAGTGTTATTATTTTATTATCCTGTCCTGTGCTCTGAGTTCAGGGATATTATTAAGAAAAAGAGATCAGTGCTTCACGCAGTGTTAATGGTCAAACAGGAATAACTGCATTTTATTTTATTTTTTTTTGTCACAGACTGAAAAAACCTTCAATATTCTAATTTTAAAATTAGAATGTCTGTGACAAAAAAAACTTTTAATTTCCAAACTTATGATAGAGCTATAATTATTACAATAATGTTAATTAGTTGAAACCTAATTATATACTAAAATGTAAGATGTGGTTGTAAGATCATTGTAATGAAGGATGGCAACTGATAACAATGGATTTTCTTTAATCTAATTGTTCCAACAATCTATGTTTAATTGACAAATTTCTTAATATTTTCAACAGTCATGACTAAAAAGTCCCTATTCTCACATTTGAATGACAATTAAGTTTTAGGATAAATTCCAAAAATAAGTTTTTAACGAACAATAATCTGTTTACTGAAGTAAGTAAGGATAAAATCTTTATGCTTTGGTTTTCAGTTGCCCCTGCAGACCCACCTGTTACACTGCGCTGATCAGTATTTATATCCCATGTTCCTTCTCTTTTTCTCATCCTCTCTTTTATGTTGGTTACTTTCCTGTTGTAGTTATTGCGTCTCCATCAGCTGCTCATTTCTCCTGTGGCTTTCAGAGGAAGCTCTGAATCATCCCAAAAGGTCCAAAGGTGTGTGTGTGATGGACGTACAGCATATGTGTGCTTCTTTGAACGTGGCTGAGTCTTGGTATGTGAGTATGTGGTGTGAAGTAAATGGCTTCAGGGATCCCTGGGTTAGATATCAAATGTGCTCACAGAGAGCAGAGTCATGAACAAGACTGGATGGCTTTCATTAACGCTGTGAGAGAGAGATGAAGAGAGAGAGGGAAAAAGAGACAGAGTTGCTGTGCAGCTTGCACAGTTGGACAGGACAACTGAACTCAATGTTGTGACAAATGACATCCTTCTTCCAAAGAAATTCTGACAGCTTAGAACATATATGTTTATGTTAAATGTCTTTCTAGCTATTGAAACATATTGATCCCCGATTAATTCGTTTACGAGTTCCAGTTCTTTAAGGTTAAAAATCCTCATTGTCATAACCCTAATCTTTATTTCCCTCAATAGTTTCATTCAGTTTATGGTTATGGTGCTTTTACACTGAAGATGTTTTTCTTGCCCCCTTAACATTTTGCTAATAATTTTGAATAATTCGACAATGCAAAGTGCACCTCGCCGCATCATCAAATAGGATGAACTCTCTACTTGCCTGTTGTTTATTCAATGTCCCTTTCATGCACCCTCTCTTCTGAATGCGCTTCTACTTAGTGATAATGTAAATCACTCACATCAGTCGTTTCTTTTCACGTTTGGTCTGAATGCACCGTTAGAAACTTTATTATCACCTTCACTCAGAAATTTAAAAGATCGTTTCAAATCTAGATCTTGCAGTGGGAATACGGTAACATGTTATTCAAGGTATTCCCTGGAAACAACTTATTCCTTTTTTGTTAGAGAATTGTTGTTAATATCTTTTATATATTGTAATCATTAAGGCGTTAAGCTATATTACTCTTAACGTTAATATTGAGGCTCTTCCATGTAGTGGAAGTCTGTGAAAGTCTGTGTTTGGAATAAAACGCTTTGGCTCCCAGTTAGGAAACAGACTGAATGATCTGTTTGGTTTTTCACATGTAATCTTTATAGTCTTTTTTTCTGCTTTCTTCTTGTCAGTTATATTAACAGTTGGTAACTGGCTTTGTCTTGAACAGCTGGTCTGCGTTAAAGAGCTGCTCAGTAGAAAGCAGCTCACAATCTGTTTGTTGTTCAGTTTGAGGCTTTTTCCTGTTATAAGGGAGTTTTCCTCTCCACTGCTGCCTCATGCATGCTCAGTGTGAGAAATTGCTGCAGTCAATAACACAATGCAAGTGAATGTCTACCGTCTCCACATGTTCATCCAGGAGGACCGACTCCTGCAAAGTCAAAGAAAACTTTTAACCTGTTAGGATGACTTAATTGAATTTACTGTAGTGCCTTGTGATGACGTGTGCTGTGAATTGGTGCCGCAGAACTAAACTGAATAAAAGTATTAAAAGACTATTTTGCCCTGAGTCAAATTTTGTTCTTTGAATTATTAACTGTTCCGTAATTTTTCTTTCTGCACTTCAGTGCGGCTTTGACAACATGAGATCCCATATTAGCATTTTTTTAAAAGCAAATTTGGATCGCGAACTCCCCTCAGCATACCTTTAGCCATAAAAAAAACAAAACAAGCAAGCATATAAGACCAGAAGAGACCAGCTGCTTTCCAACCAAGCTGGTAGAAGTCAGTGTTCATTCATCCTGCTTTAACATTTTCAGATCAGTTATCAACTAAAGCCTAGTAGATTGTCTGACCACAGGTATACGATTTTCTTATAACTATGTAATAAACCTCAAAATATGACCTACTAAAGGCTTTTCAAAGCTGCTGGGATATTGTCTCTCAGAAATTAGCTTAACATTCAGATTTTGTTCAGGATAAACCCATGACTGTCCTCCCAATACATATTCCAGCTTTTGTCACAAACGGTTTTCCTGACAACTCATTGGGTGAAAACATTTATTGGTCAAAGCAGGAGGAATAAACCCTGAGGTATTTTTAGGTGCTGTCAGCTGAATAAACGTCCCTTCAGCGTGGGCCGGACCTGGAAGAAAGCATGAAATCAATAAAGTCTCCACAGAGGTAGATGTTGAGCCATTTGTTGGGGATGCTATACATATTACATAGTGGGTCTTTGTGGAAAGTAGACTGGCAAGTGAGTCCTGGCTGCAGTATTGATTTGGACTGTTAATCTACTTCAATAGGGGTTTTATCAACAAGGAGAGGCAGGGAGTTTAAGGAGGATTCTTCAATTTGTGTCAATTAGCTGTTCTAATGACAGGAGCTTGAAGCTCAGGGTTACTCCACCTTGAAACTCTCTCAGTTATTAAACAACTTAAATGACATGTTCTACGACAGACTTTCCCCTAAAACTGACCTGTTTTTATCAGGTATAACTTCATTTTATAGCATGAGGTTCAGTTCAAGGATCCAGTTATCACTTTTCATGGCAATTTCCTCCTCTGCCATTTCTACCTCTAGATATTATAGGCACAGCTTATAATTCGTATTAACGAGGGGGAAGCCTCTCCTTTCATTGCCACTTAAATCTAATATCCTTCAACATCACGGACGACAGTGACTCATACAGGTTTAGACCCCCTATGCCAAGGCATGGCATGGATAATTAATCTAATTTTGGAGCTGGCTCTAAGTCTTCTGCTGGACGGGGAATTCATTTTCTCTCATCTTAATGCTGCAATAAAATGCAAAATGATAACAAGATGACTGGCTTATCCACACGATCCACATAAACTCTGACTAAATTTAAATGCTCCTCATCATTGCACCGATGAGTCACATCCTGTTTTTGTTTTCATCCAGAATGTGATGCATTTGGGTAAACAGTTCAACTGTATTAAGATGACAGAGATGATGAGTTTCCAAACAAAAAAAAAAAAGTGAAATGTATACATTATCTCTACTTTCAGGGATACGATATGAGACTAGCCTGGTTTTTGGAAACAATCGTTATGGAATAAAGAACAAATGGAATGGTGGTACAATGCAATACAATGGTGGACAAACATTAGTGATGTTTATGTTATAGATATCAGCTCTTCAATTACACCCTTACGAGCACTTTTTGGTGTTATAAATAAATGTATTGAAACAGGTGTTCCCATGTTGCGCCGGGCATTAAAATGATAAAAAAAATGAAGAGTGGTCTAATAATATTTCCCATAACTTCTTCTACAGACATATTTACCTCAACCTTATGTAAACAATCAAGTGATGCATATTTCTCCATCTGGTGATAAGTCTCATTTATATCAACATCCAAAATATTCTCTTTGATAAAAGCAGCAAGTAGCAAACCAACTTAATTGAGTTACTCCAGTTTTTGTTTGGCTAATTCACCATCAAACATAAGCTCTGAAAAAAAGCAAAGTTTTGGATTTTACATTTTAAATCTGTTAATTAAATCTGATTTGATGAGAGTCATTTTCTAGTGAAGTGTATAATATATATGTGATGGACTGGCAACCAGCACCCCTCGCGACCCCAGCTGGGATAAGTGTGACTGGAAAAT
>NW_015150596.1:1077933-1080168 GCF_000732505.1 Cyprinodon variegatus
ATATATATATGCCATCCTTTTTAGGCAGCGTTATATACATCACTGCATGCTTTGTAGGTAGGATCCAATGTATTTGATATGGTCTTATGACTATCTGTAAGTGCCTCCACAAGTCAGCAGTTAATGCTTCTATAAAAGGAGTCCCTAAATGATTAACTTTTTTTCCATTAATTTTTGTGACATCTTTGGGAATAGCCCATCATCCACACATATTTGTCTATCACCCTTAACCTTCATGATTCGCACTGGTTGTGCCCTTTGTGAGCCAAAGCTCAGCATGGATAATTAATCTAATTTTAGCGCCGTTTGTGTGTGTGTGTGTGCTGGTGTGTATGTGTGCCCCCAAGAGATGAATACTGGACGGTTCTTTTACTTCTATCAGTGATGATGCCCAAAGCCACTTCAGTTATGCACACTGTTATCTTCCTCTGTGTTGTTACTTCTCCCTCCCCTCCCTCACCCAACTCTAGAGGCCAACTTCTGGTCTTATCTTGTCGGTTTTCTTGCATCTGTGTTTTCTGCTCATGACCTGACCCCGGGAATAATGAACTCTTCTTACGTTTAATTTATTCTCTCTTTCTTTCTCATTTTGCCTTTCCAGCAGCAGATGCGGTGCCAGTACGGAAAGATGGAGATCAGGTAAAACATTTCTACCTTTTCCTTCAAACCTTCTCTGTTCTGCACACAGAAAATGATCATTAACATTTTCCACAAAGCTGCTTTGACGAAATACAAAAGAGATAGCTGTTGGTGTATGCATGTGTGGGAAAGCTGTTTATTCTATTGTAAGGGTGTAGTAGAAGCCATTAGCAAAACTGCATTAGGATGTTAAACAAAAGGTTCCTGGCTTTAAAAACGTTTCCATTATTAAAGCTTTGAAAAAAGCAATCCAATCCAACGGCAATTTAAAGGAAAGAGACCTTCATTGAGTGAAGTGTGGGTTTATTCTCTTTGTCATTATGTCCCGTCTCTAAACCCTGCATCAGAGGTTTGAAGACAAAGCTTAGAATTTAAAAGCACAAATGTCACCTGACACATTTGTTGTTTGGCCATTACTCTTTTTTATCCCACATTTTACAAAGACAAAGCTCAGAGAAATACAATGGCTACTACTCTATGTTATTTCTTAACAGAGACTGGCTCAGACAGAGTTGTGCCAATTTTTGCTATTTTCTACCATTTCTTACCATTGACATTGCTTAGAGGTTTTGGAACATTCACAGAGGTTTAGATCTAAACTCTGGGAACTCTAGGAATTCAAAACAAACAAGATTGCAAGATGTTTGCATGGTAGCACCTCATAAAGCTCCTGGGTTTGAATCCTGTCTCTGCATAGTTGTTTGCATGTTCTCTCCATGTGCGCGTTGGTTCTCTCTCTGGGTACTCCAACCTCCTCTTACCATCCAAAAACCTCTATGGTTGGGAAACTAATTGTATATTTGCTTGGCTGTTTGCCTTCTGTTATCTTTTAGTGTTGTCATCACTCTTTAATTAACCTTTGACCTTATAAGCTAACCTAACAGCAACTTTTAGGTTTGCTCTGGAAGAGAAGTAGCTTTATAACCTACAGTATCATGACCCCCATTTTTTAAAAAACACAATAGAGAACTTATAATCTAGCATCAATCAGCTTTAAAAATGATGTCAGTGATAGCAAAATCCTCAAAAAAATGGAGTGATTTTGGAAATTCATTTCGCAGTTTGCAAACAGAACAATCTGTCTGGATATAATGATCCTCTCTAAGCTTCTCAACCCTGGAGGAATAAGTCCCCTATCCTAAACAAACTACCCGTTAATCCTGTCCAACAGGAGGAACTTACAGGCTTAACAGGTTGCAAATTCTGGTTATACTGCATTATCTAATACATGATGTCCGGTTTTAGGTCAGTGCACCCAAACATAAGTCTAACTTACAAGCAAAGCAGGCAAGGTTTTTTTCCGCTTCACCACCAAAATGTCCTCAACAGGCTGAGCCACTTTTCTGACCTCAATTCAAATGATTATTCATATTACTAGTGATGAATAGGCTGCAGGCAGAACTGCCTGGAAGTGTGTCTGCTGTGTGAATCTGGCACTGTCACTATGGATGTCTGTAAGGCAGAGCAGACTTCAAAAAGTCAGTAAAACATTAAATATTGTGGAGTGTCAGTGACCCTGGTTCAGTTAATGGCCTGAAATTTCCCTTACTTCAGTCTTCATATTGTTGACTACAAAGGTATTATGAAACAGAAAAA
>NW_015150596.1:1080233-1112738 GCF_000732505.1 Cyprinodon variegatus
TTTTTTTTCCAGATTAATGAATGAATCTTATTAGTAGAGGTGTGAATGATTGTCTTTTAACACATCTGAGCTAAGTAAGAATCTGACAATTTATCCTACAATTACACTTGATGTTTGCAAGGAAGCTCTGAATGGACCATACAATAAATATGTGTAAGCAGAAAGCAAATATGAAGAGCCATGAAGAGCATGGGTGAAGGATCAAGTTAAAAGTGTTATTGCACAAGTTTAAAATGAAATACACAGTTTTACTGTGCAGAAATGTTTAACTTCAGTCTACCCATTGCATATTCATTTTGGGTGTTTGATATCGTAATCAGAAAAAGCATCATTGCCAAGTAGTGTTTTATGCATATAAGGAATTTGTCTTGGTGATGACGTGCAACAAACAGACAAGCAAACACAAAAAAAACACATAAGTAACCTTAGAAATATATAATACGGAACAAAATAAACACAGTTGGTGGAAAAACATTTATAGAATACAGATTAAAAGTGCAGCTTTTGCAGAGGAAGAGCACCATGGCAGATAATGAAATTACTTTTAACAACAGTATAAAATTTGATTTAAGATTATACAGATACATGTGCTAAGATGTTTGATTTCTCTTTTTTTCCTCCTTAAATTGGAAAACATTTAGTGGAGGAACTGCGCCTTGGTAATGAGGCTAATAGCAGATGGGAAATAAAAATGTTTGGGGGAAAGATGTTTTGGTTCTGATACAACGTGCTTCAGCCAGAGAGGGGAATCTGAAACAGTTTGTGTCCAGGGTGGGTGGAATCAGCGGCAGTCTTACCTGCTTACCTCTGGGTCCTGGAGGTGTACAGCTTCTGAAGATAAAGGACATTGCAACCAATCACTCTCTCTGCAGGCATTGTCTAGATGGTGGCAGCAGTGTGAGGAGGCGAGGATGGACTCAGTGTTTGCGGAGTAGAAGTGCACCATCACTGTTTTTGACAGGCTGAACTTCTTCATCGCCTAGGGAATGTGCAGTTCTCTGCTGTTTGTTCTTGGTGACTTCCTGAGAGATGACGGTGTATGGTAGCAGAAGAAGTTTTTTTTTTTCCCCACCTATAGGTGGACACACTCACTCACAAAAGCTTAACCTAGAGCAGAGTCAGGATCATAGAGTTGAAAGCAGAGCTTTAGGCAACAAATAGCATGCTACTATTGGTTCATAGGGAGTCCAGGTGCAGAAGGATGTAGTGCAAAGCCATGTTTATTGTATCATCTACAGACCTGTTGGTATGGGCAAACTGACGTGCATTCAAGAGTGGGTGTGTGATGAATTTAAAGGACTTTATTACTACAGAGGTTTGGGTGACGGTATTGTAGTCATTTAGTCCTTTGCTTGGTTTCTTGGGAACAGGGCAGCTGGTTTAGGCTTTGAAGCAGGCTGGCAGGAATGTCTGTGAACAACAAAGACAGTTGGATGTAGAGACATGATCCGGTCCGGCTGCTTTGAGACTGTCTTGTTCTCCAGTCTGTTGTTTACAAGACGAGCAGGCTATGGTGTACGTACCTCTATGTGAACAGCCGTCCCTCAGAGCTTAGCCTCTCCCTGCCAATAAAATGCTTCTGCCAGCATAATATAGTGTAGGAGCAACTAGATTGCAAAAGTAACCTAGATTGCTTTTGCAGGAGAGCTACTAATACTGCAGTAGTAGTGTAATTACGCTACTAGCCAATCTTTAATGGCATAATTATCCAGGTATTGACAAACACTGTAGAAGCTTTGCCAAAATGAAGTTCTTTTGCTATCAGAATGAAAAAAATTGGTGTAAGTTGCTTTTTTACCAGACAAGTCCTGTCTGGTGGTGCTTTTGCTGTGTATTTATATGCAAATATGTGTATATAAGGTGATGAAGAAAGTTGGGTATGGGGTTGTAGCAGGAGTGAAGGTAGAGTGAGGTGTAGCTTGTCATACATCTTGTTTTGGTCTACAGACAGTGCTCAACAGCTCAGCTGTGTTGAAATCATTTTATTTTCTTTTAAGAAGGCCATCAGTCTTCCAGCTTTGAAAATCACAGAAAATCCACCCTAACGCCTGACTGTTGAAGGAAAAAATAAATCTGTTCTAAACTTTACAGGTAGCATGCTAAATCTAAGTATTCATGCAAGTAAAAGATAAAAAGCAGAAGTTTGAAAAAAATATCTGGATAAACACTTCTCAAAGAATTTATTTTGGACTGATATGAGTTTAGTTTAAATTATGATGTCTGAGCTTGATCAATAGCAGCAAATTATGGTAAAAAAAATGTAAATAAGCTCAAACACCTGTCACCAACAGAAAAGCACAGTAATGGAGGTGTGATTATTTAACGCAATATTAATGACCTTAATAACATTGCACAATTTGCTTGAATATACAGTCTCTAAGGGAAATTATGTTACATCAGCATCCATCTTTATAAAGAATGGGAAAGGGGGGAGTGATGCATGCCGTAAAGCAGTCTGCACAGGGGTCCGGCAGGGTTACTGCCACCTTCCTCAAAGTTGCTTAGTGCCGGTGAAAGTGATACAGACCCATCGGCCCATAACAGAGGTTTTATTCAATTAGCTGTCTGAGATTTAAGGTCATTGGTTGTACCAAGGGCACAAACAGAGGTATTCCAAAATATCAATTTATTTGTTGTTATAAAACAGTCTCTTTAAGTAAGGCATATCTTCTATTGGAATGTTTTCATCCATTGTTAACCAAAGTAAAACTGTAAAAGTACTACACAGTGCCTGTGTGTGGCGTTGTGAACATTTCATAGAAATACTTAAAAAATACAGCAGCAACACACAGTGCACACATTAAGCATGGACGGCTCCTGCTTGATTAAGCTTTCATGTTTTGGTTTTTTTAGCCAACTTTAGAAAAAAAAATCACTTCTGCTGCATCATCCAGATTTTTCTCTGATGCATTCATTTTTTTTTCCCACAACACAGTTGAGTAACAGAGTCTTCAGCACTGTATGTAACGTTGCGGCAGAAGCTGTGCTGATTTTTTGTATGGTTGTTGTCTTTTGGAAATTAAATGAAAAGTTGCAATTTTTGAATTATTGGACAAACAAAAATCCCTCATAAACATCTATGGTTAAATAGCTTAACTAGATACAGTACAGTGGAATTTACAACTAATTACAGTTTTCTGTGACTATTAGATTTTATCAAATTGTTTCTCCTTAATTTTCTCTGGCACCTCAGTTAAATCAAACACACTAAATATATTGCAATGTAGTACAGTCATATGGTATTACAGTAATTGTACCAATGAAAGACTGTAATTACTAATCAACACCTTATTAAAAAACTGTGATTAATATTGCTTTTTATTCAGGTTAATAGGTACGGCGCCTAAATGTTTGCAGTGTTTACGCTACTGAACTATCAAATCAAGCCTTTAAAGAGCTTCACTGTTTTGAAACAGCACTGCTAAATATCTGGAAATGGTTGAAAGAAGAGAGAGGCAAAAAGAAAAAGAGTAAGGGTTGATAACACTTGCTTCACCCAGCAGACACTGTATTAATCAAACCTGCATGCTCTCCAGAGTGCGCTCTCGTGACTGGCTGTGCATGACTGGCTGAGAAGGTGTGTCTTTGTTGATAGCCTCTTACCAAGGCCACAGAGCTGCTCTCCCCAGAGCCCAGACTATTACTGGACCATGCATCACGTCTCAGCTGTGGAGGGACAGAGGACAAGCAGGAGTAAGATGCAATGAAGGGAGCAAACAACTATCTTAATGTTCTTCATGACTAAAAGGCAATTTTGCCAGAATATTTGTGCTCCATGCCGGCACATTGCTTTGGATGCAGTTTGTTGCCACATGCACAAATACTTCATTACTGTACTTAAGTACACTTTTTAGGTATCTATACTTTACTCCATTACTTATTTACTTTCTACTTCTGACTTCTACTCATTACATTCTCACACAAGTATCTATACTTTCTATTCCTTACATTTTTAAAACAAAGATTACTCGTTACTCTTGGCTTCAGTTTAATGTTTATAAATATTTATTTCACGTCATGTGCGCCATCCATTGCAGATCATTGGCGCCATCCACATCTAGTGAAAACTAGCATAATTGGATGAGTCATGTAATGCAAACACTCATTGGTCAGCTAAAGGAAATCATCAGAAGCAAGCAGGTGTTGTTCAAACTGCAAACACGAATTGTCTATACCGTGCTACAATGTAGGATTCAGAAAAAGATGTTGAAATGTCTGAAAGGTCAGACACAGGCGAGAGCGTATCGGGAGACAGAGACCAACAAGACCTCCCTCATCCTTGGCCCTATCTCAAAGAATTTTTAGAAAGTCAAAAAATGTAGCTTTCAGTTCATCTAGTGGCATCTGGCTGTTTTTTAAAGGTTACTTTATACTTTTATACTTTAAGTAGTTTTTGGAGCTCATACTTTTTCACTTTCACTTGAGTAAAGCGGTCAAGTTGATACTTCAACTTTTACCAGAGTGTTTTTAAACTGCAGTATCTATACTTCTGCTTAAGTAACAAATGTGTGTACTTTTGACACCACTGATAATTATTGAAGCAAAGCTTTTCCAAGCTAAACATAAAAGGACATTATGCTAATTATAATAAAAAAGGGACAATTTGCTGGTTACCTTTGTACAGATGAATAACTGCTAGCCTTTGATCACTGTTGTGTTCCACTTCACAAAGTTGGCTGCAGGCTCTTGTCCATCTTTACAATTTTAAGTAACTTCTTCAGTTTTATGAATAGCAAAAACTGTGGTTTATCTTCAAAAATACTCAAGGTTAAGTGTCTCTGTATTGTTTTTTTTCCCCTCTCCCTAAAAAGTGCATATGACAGCTGCACTTGCTGCAGTCCACATCCTCACTAAAACTAAGACAGCCGTGCAAATGAGCCCAGTTCAAAACTCCTTTCACAAGCTCTCTGTATCTCAGAGAATAGACTTTAAAACACTTCAGTAATACAACTCAGAAAACACAGTAAAAGTGCTGAAAGCCTAAATGGATATAAATCAAGAATAAAAATCCTGTTTGTTCAAGGTGACTTTTGTTTATGCTTTCTAAACTCTTAAATTACACTTTTAATCGGATGTCGAGCTGTTATATAACTTCCTCTATTATTCAAATACAATGTGCCTCTTAATGTTTCCTTTTTAAAATTTCCTTGTGGATGTGAAAAAACAAACAAACACACTATTTCAAAAATAAGTTTTTTTCTTGCAACTCTTCAATTATGGCCAACCTATTGAATAAATTAACCAATAGCTGATGTGTCCCCTAGTGTTACCATAGACCTCCTGGCTGCTTTAAATTTTTATGTTAAACTCAGCTGTACTCTTATATGTGATTATCTCGGCAGGCCATGAGTTGTATTGGATTGTTTTAAATGGTATAAAAGGCACATAAGAGACACTTTTGAGATCAGTATTTGACAAAAACATTATAATTTTTTATTTTTGCACTTCTTTATGAAAAGCCAAGCATTGGTAGCAAGATGACAACATGTGGATAGTGTTACAAATGCATAAATATGTTGCATGGCACTGTTACACTGTATTTTTTTAAACATCTCTGATATTACTGCTGATAAGTGACTGAAAGCAGATAAATACCACTCCTCACTGCCTTTTTGTCTCCCTTTCAATAGGAGAACCACTCAAACATGTTCAAACTGTTGCTTCAGATTTGGCATTTTATTGGCTTTAGCAGGAAAAAGAACTAGCTGATCCAGTCATTTATATGGAGGACAGTTCCGAAGGGAGCCTTCAAGTTGTTTACTTCCGCAAACATCTCTCCTGTGTGTAATTTATAGACCTGCAGATGGAGGAGGGCCAGTAGGTGTTGTGGGGATTTGACAAAGTGAAACACAGGCGACCAGAGACATAACTCAGACCCTGACAAGCCTCAGGACCAAATGTTGGCAAAGAAAGCACAAAAGACTGGCTGACAACTTAGATTTAGTACAAACAGGTTCAAACAGAAATACTTTATAATGTGAAGAATAGCTGGATGATACAAACGGGAAATATTAAAAAGTGACCAAAGAACTCTAATTTTACCGCCACCTCAGACATTATGAGCTGTGTTGGCCTTGAAATGCATCCTAGTTTACATAATGAATGTCATCCTGTATGGATGACTTGTAACTACAGTTTTAGCCCTGAGCATCAGAATGGAAATATCTAAATAACATGAATATGGGTCAGTGTTTTCATACATTTCTTTCATATTTATGCATGGTTTTATCCCCATAAAAATTGTTCCCTGTTTATCATTAAAATAAACATCTTCAGGCAGCTGTTTGTTTCGGATGTCTCAAGATATTTCTGTAAAATTGAAACCTCTCTGTATAACAATACTGATATTTAATGCACCTCATGTCTATGTTTCCTGAAGAGCCTAACATGCTCTTTTAATATGTAGATGTTTTCTGCTTTAGTTCATGAGCTTCACAAGAGATCTAAAGCACAGTCTTCTACTGAAGACCCGCTGGCTTTTGGATGTTTTTAGTAACGTTAAATTGATATCTGGAAGCCATGGCAGCTCAGGTGGTTCTCCTGAACATCCAATCAACTCTGAGTGTTTGTAACAAGGATAGGTTCACATTAGTCTTACCCTAAAGACCTCAATACATTTTCCAGAAATGTAGCTTAATTCAAAAATAACATTTCTGTGAGCTATTCTTTATCTTTTGTGGGTTTGTTTCTTGTTTCTTTATTTTTATCTACAATCATCCACCTTAAAATTTAAATAGATAAACCTTTTTACATGCTTTGCTATATGTGTAGACATGCTACAAACTGTCAAACCTTGATGAAGCTGCAAAAAAATACAGATTTGTAAAATTGTTGAACTAATTTTGATATAAGATGAAGCCAAAGAAATACCTTAATCAGTTTTATAACACCACTTTTATTGAGAGGAAAAGCTGTGCAAACCTAAAGTAATTCTTCCCTAAAGTAAACAACTGGTTGTGAATCTCTTGGTGGCATGGACTGCCATCTACTGCTTGTAAATTGGCAAAGTTTGCAAACTGAACCATGGACAGTCTTTTTTTTTTTTTTTCTGAGCCCAGAATGTTGGTTCCACCATTTGTGATGTGTTGTCCAAAGCAGCCCCAGCCCATAACACTAGGCTTTGTTAAGTTTCCACCAGACATAGTGGGATCTTTATGTTGAAGAAAGGTTGCTCTGTTGTACAGTAAATCTTTGAAAAGAATTTCAAAGAGCTTTGGGATTTGTAGCTTTTTTTTCTAGAACATTTCAAGCAGGTCATTTTAAAAAAGTTAAAAAACAAACCATTGGGCTTTGTTTGCAAGTGAAACAGACGAACGGGTCCTCCCCTTTGTAATGGGGGTCGTTTGGCTTCCAGAGGGGTGGACCCGTTCGTCCGTTTCAGTTTGCATGTTGTCTAAGCAAAAACAAGGCTTTGTTGGGCTACTGTATAAAGATACTCTACACTATTTCTGACATTTGAAGTGGAAAAAGCTTCCTTGATGGGAAGTGAAATGTCTTCAAACTTGGAAAAAAAAGTCCAGTGGATTGTTTTTTTTTCTACTTTTTTGGAATGACTATGACCAGGATGACTGACAATCTTACAGTAACCCGCATTTTCAGCAGGTCATTCTAGTTAATCTCATGTTAAGGAATCATACTTGACCTGAAAAGCATCCATAGATGCACTTTTTACTCAGTCTTTTTCTCATTGTTGGAGTGTGAACTCTGAGACGGTGATGTCTTGACAATGTTGGATTTTGGTTCTTCTAAGATCTACTTAATAGTTAAATAAAAGTGGCATATAGAGGAAAAACTGATATCTGGCAAGCAATGAAAATGAGTGTATACTGTAGGGATGTGATTTTAACAGTTTTTGCGTATGTGTGACAGAAAACTGTAAGCATTCATTGCCTTCCATGGGTTTTCATTCATAGGGTATTACAGTACGTCGTTGATAGGTGATCTTCTCTTCCCGGTTAGCATTATCATAGCCACAGAGGTTAGTCTGACTTCATCAAATGCAGAGCTCTGCTTCCTCTTCTTTGGTTGCACACAAAAGATGCTTATTTCCATCTATGCTAAAGGTGTATGTGGTACATGTACAAAAATGCTTTACCAAAACATGACTCCAACTAATTTTTTGCCTTATTTCCGTGCTGTTGCTGGTTTGACATTTTGGCATCAATTTGTGCGGTCAAATGGGACAATGCTTCACTAGCTTCCCCATTTCATCAAATAGAGGAGCTTCTATCCACTGACCTGTTGTCTATTCAACTTAGGGGGTGCAATATGACGACATTAGATCATCTGGACGATCTGCCAAAGTGAGGAAATCCTGTATGGTTTAGGTCACATTCTATAATCTGCTGCTATACTGTATGCTGATGCACAAGTGCACTGGACAGATTACCTTGTCAAATTGACTAGTCGATCTTATTGAATAACCGGTAGTGACTGTAACTTACATGCCTCCTTGTTGGTGTGTGTAGCTGTAGCCGCATGGAGAGCAATGGCTGAACGTCAATTGGAGCAGTTGGTCCCTCAAACAAAACTCTACTGCCATTATATGGAACTGGTTTGGCTTTTCCCTAAATGAAAAGGCCCAAACAAGTGTCATTTTCAAAGTTTTCCCTGACACAGCTCACATATTGGAAGGCAAAACATCAAGCTTGTTAAATCAGTTGAAGATAAATCATCCAAACAATATACTGAGAGCTAAACAGGAAGGGAACCACTGGCAGCATTGCAACCAAAGGCAGTTATTGGACCCAACCAGACAACGCTAACACAGGTATTTGATTAAAGCTCTCTGTATCAGAAGACAAGCAAGATCAAGAAAAAGGTAAAAAGAGCAATTACATTTTCTCATTGAAAATATATGATTCCGTTCAAGACGTTTGACATACAGTTTTAAAAGTTGACCGTTTACCATATAGAAATTGTTTGCTTACACTGACCAGAGACTTGCAAATTGTTCTAAAAAAATAAACGTAAGATCTTGCTTAAAACCAAAATCGTGGTTTTATAATAAAAAAATCTGAATAAGATATTTTTCCATATTGCATTCACCTAATTCAACTCAGCATAGCAGACCTCAATTTTAACCAATCCCTAATGGGGAAGACTACACATTTGGACTGCACCCTTTGCTCCACCATATCCTCTAGAGATGCTTCCAGTTAGAGGAGTCTGGATCTGTGCGGAATCAAAACTGTATTCCTGCTTTGGGGACAGATCACCCATACAAAAGTGGTAAGAAGGCATTCCAGAGATCAGATAGGACATTAGGGTATCACTGCAAGAGGCCAAGCAGAGAGAGCACAAGACATGGCCAACAAAAGTCCTTAACAGTTTAAAAGGTTTGTGTTTTTTAAAACCACCCACAAGCCTCTTAGTAGCATCCCTTACTTCATCCTGTGCCAGTATTATTTTTCAATCTTTCATTTAGATTGAAAAAAGCTTTGCATCCACTGTGCTCCTTAACCCTCCATCACAATGACATCAGGTCGCAACAAAAATGGACTAAAAGTTGGGCTTTTGAACTCCAGCAAAACTCAATCTTCATGCACTATAGGTTTCACTTCACTCTCTCTTTGCTCTAATCGCCCTAATCACACTATTGGCATTGATAGAAACCCGTCTTTTGCATCACTTCTCTCCAGAACACCCCTCTAGGGATAACCGTTACTGTTCCTCTGGTCACATTATTATTAATGTTCTGAGAACGTTTTGAGAGGAATTTTGGTCCTGCAGATCAACCTCTCCATTCCTTTTCTCCATTTATTGATAACGGCTTTTACTGTAGTGTTAGAACTTACACAGTTTAATGTTATAATTGTATAGTGAGCTGAAGAATGATAATTTAATAAAGGCAGACAGTTTAACTGCATTTAGATTAATGCAGGACAAAAGGCTGTTTTCACTCCTGAACTGAAGAACAGACACAGCTGGAGTTGCTGGAAGGTGAAGGTCTTGTTTTCTTTGGGGAGTCTGTGCATGGACTGAATTTTGTTCAGGCTTACTCTGAAAGCTTTAGACTTTCCAACACCATGAGTCAGATGACCTTGGTATGTGTAAAGGTTGTGTATTTTGATTTTTTTTTTTTTATGTGAACCCATGTCTGAAACCTCATAGACAGACCCGTAAATATTTTTTAACTACAGAAACAGCACACTGACCTTGAACCCTGATTATGTTGAATTATTAAAATGATTTCAAAGCCAATATTAGCAGTTTTCTGCCCCATAGCACAGAAAGACAATAATATATCTTCTGAAGTTAACAGGGTAATTGATTATTACCAAGGACATGTTGATTACTAAGCAGCAGCAGAGAATTTTTAAATTCAAGGGTCACCCTGCTGCCTGTGGGACTTTAATATCAAAGTTTAATATAAAGCAGTTCTAGCAGGGATGTGATGACTCGATTCCAGACAGAAGTTATTGGACAGATTGCCAAAAAATGTGTTTCTGACATTTATAGGTCTAAGACTGTGAGGGGCACTGACAGTTTTTGGTTTTTTGAGGGGGATTTATAATTGATGGATTTCTGCCTGGTTTGTCTAACGGATGAATGACTCCTCTGAAAAAGCATAAAAAGCTTTTTTTCTTTTTGTTATTAACAATAAATCAAAGTGCTTTTGAGGCACCATTTCCATTTTAACATCACAGTATAACAGAAACTCATTAAAAATGCTACTGTGAAAAATGTATTGTCTGACTTTGGAGTGCCTTCATGTTTACTGCACTATTATGAATAATTGTGCACATAGATCCCCTTAGTACACGTGATGTGAGGAACAAAACCCACTGAGGTGACTTCTGACAGCTATTAGGCTTTGTTAAATCCCTTTTCCATCTCAGAAGATTCTTGTTAGAGATGGATTATTTTTCCTTACTGGCTTGCTTTGAAAAACAAACATGTCTGATATGAATATCATATTGAAGCAGAAACAGGAAGCAAAATGAAAAAAGCCTGAAATTAAACAATTATTCTGGGCTTCTCTTTTCACTCTGCCTTGGTCTCAGACTGCCAAACATGCCCCTGACTCAGAGACCAGATAAAAATGTCCATCAGGGCATCATGGCTTTGAACAAATCACACCCAGTTTGATGTTTGTTCAGAGCTAGAGTGTCTTTGCAAAGCAGTTGCTGATAGAAATCTTAAGACTTAGAGATACGGATCTTGAAATTGAATCAGGCCAAGACAAAGCTGGCTTTAGAGGGGAGATCTAATCTTCGGACTTTAGTTGCTGCTTTGGACAGTTCTAGAAGATTAAAGCAGTCTTAAGCCTGTCCCTGACAAGAGACCATTTCTTTTCAGAGCTGAGTCAAGGCAAAGTTTTAATGGTAAAGGCTCGTGACTGTATCAGTATGCCAAATTGGTTAAACTTGAGTTCAAGGGAAAACTAGACTTGGAATGGTATTGATGGTTAAGTCTAGGGCTGTAGGATTTTTACCCAAAATCAAAATTAATTTTGCAATTTTTGCAAATTTACGTTGCACAAGACTATAGCTGTTTTATTCAAGGGTTTCAGTTTTACATGACCATGAGTCCATTGGGGTATATTTTACCCTTTACCCATAGTTTAACTGTTGGGGGAAAAGGTTTTATTTCTACTGTCATGCATGGGTCTGCATGCAAGCTGCATTTATCTCTTCTGACCTGTGTTGAGGCAAACCAACTTTAAGCATATCACCTCCACCGAAAGAACCAGAGGGATAAATGTAGTGTCGTATTCTTGTTAAATGTAAATTGACTAAAATTGAGTGTCTCTACAAATTGAAAATTGTGTTTTGCTACATTGTGATTATATTGCATAATAATTGCANATTACTGGACCATGCATCACGTCTCAGCTGTGGACTCTGTGGAGGGACAGAGGACAAGCAGGAGTAAGATGCATTGAAGGGAGCAAACAACTATCTTATTGTTTTTCATGACTAACAGGTGCTTTGAAAAAATTTGCCAGAATATTTGTGCTCCATGCCGGCGCAATGCTTTGGATGCAGTTTGTTTCCACATGGATTCATAATTAGAGGTGTCAAGTAACAAAGTACAAATACTTTGTTACTGTACTTAAGTACTCTTTTTAGGTAGCTATACTTTACTCCATTACTTATTTTCCTTCCCACTTCTGACTTCTACTCATTACATTTTCACACAGGTATCTGTACTTTCTATTCCTTACATTTTTAAAACAAGACTACTTGTTACGCTTGGCTTCAGTTTAATGTTTATAAATATTTATTTCACGTCATGTGCGCCATCCAATTCACATCATTGGCGCCATCCATACCTAGTGAAAACTAGTGGCTGTTGACTTGGATGAGTCATATAACGCAAACACATATTTGTTAGCTAATCATCAAATTTGTGCTGACGCCAAACTGCAATCGCAAATTTCAATTCATATAGTGGCATCTGGCTGTTTTTTTTTAAAGGTTATTTTGTACTTCTATACTTTAAATAGTTTTTGGAGCACCTACTTTTCACTTTTACTTGAGTAAAGAGTTCAACTTTTACTAGAGTGTTTTTAAACTGCAGTATATAGTATACTTATACTTAAGTAACAAATGTGTGTCATTTTGACACCGCTGATGATTATTGAAGCAAAGCAAAGCTTTTCCAAGCTAAACATAAAAAGACATTATGCTAATTATAATAAAAAAGGGACAATTTGCTGTTAGCCTTTGATCACTGTTGTGTTCCACTGCACAAAGTTGTCTGCAGGCTCTTGTCCATTCATTTGAATAGCATAAACTGTGGTTTATCTTCAAAATACTCAAGGTTAAGTGTCTCTGTATTGTTTTTTTTCCCCTCTCCCTAAAAAGTGCATATGACAGCTGCACTTGCTGCAGTCCACATCCTCACTAAAACTAAGACAGCCGTGCAAATGAGCCCAGTTCAAAACTCCTTTCACAAGCTCTCTGTATCTCAGAGAATAGACTTTAAAACACTTCAGTAATACAACTCAGAAAACACAGTAAAAGTGCTGAAAGCCTAAATGGATATAAATCAAGAATAAAAATCCTGTTTGTTCAAGGTGACTTTTGTTTATGCTTTCTAAACTCTTAAATTACACTTTTAATCGGATGTCGAGCTGTTATATAACTTCCTCTATTATTCAAATACAATGTGCCTCTTAATGTTTCCTTTTTAAAATTTCCTTGTGGATGTGAAAAAACAAACAAACACACTATTTCAAAAATAAGTTTTTTTCTTGCAACTCTTCAATTATGGCCAACCTTTTGAATAAATTAACCAATAGCTGATGTGTCCCCTAGTGTTACCATAGACCTCCTGGCTGCTTTAAATTTTTATGTTAAACTCAGCTGTACTCTTATATGTGATTATCTCGGCAGGCCATGAGTTGTATTGGATTGTTTTAAATGGTATAAAAGGCACATAAGAGACACTTTTGAGATCAGTATTTGACAAAAACATTATAATTTTTTATTTTTGCACTTCTTTATGAAAAGCCAAGCATTGGTAGCAAGATGACAACATGTGGATAGTGTTACAAATGCATAAATATGTTGCATGGCACTGTTACACTGTATTTTTTTAAACATCTCTGATATTACTGCTGATAAGTGACTGAAAGCAGATAAATACCACTCCTCACTGCCTTTTTGTCTCCCTTTCAATAGGAGAACCACTCAAACATGTTCAAACTGTTGCTTCAGATTTGGCATTTTATTGGCTTTAGCAGGAAAAAGAACTAGCTGATCCAGTCATTTATATGGAGGACAGTTCCGAAGGGAGCCTTCAAGTTGTTTACTTCCGCAAACATCTCTCCTGTGTGTAATTTATAGACCTGCAGATGGAGGAGGGCCAGTAGGTGTTGTGGGGATTTGACAAAGTGAAACACAGGCGACCAGAGACATAACTCAGACCCTGACAAGCCTCAGGACCAAATGTTGGCAAAGAAAGCACAAAAGACTGGCTGACAACTTAGATTTAGTACAAACAGGTTCAAACAGAAATACTTTATAATGTGAAGAATAGCTGGATGATACAAACGGGAAATATTAAAAAGTGACCAAAGAACTCTAATTTTACCGCCACCTCAGACATTATGAGCTGTGTTGGCCTTGAAATGCATCCTAGTTTACATAATGAATGTCATGCTGTATGGATGACTTGTAACTACAGTTTTAGCCCTGAGCATCAGAATGGAAATATCTAAATAACATGAATATGGGTCAGTGTTTTCATACATTTCTTTCATATTTATGCATGGTTTTATCCCCATAAAAATTGTTCCCTGTTTATCATTAAAATAAACATCTTCAGGCAGCTGTTTGTTTCGGATGTCTCAAGATATTTCTGTAAAATTGAAACCTCTCTGTATAACAATACTGATATTTAATGCACCTCATGTCTATGTTTCCTGAAGAGCCTAACATGCTCTTTTAATATGTAGATGTTTTCTGCTTTAGTTCATGAGCTTCACAAGAGATCTAAAGCACAGTCTTCTACTGAAGACCCGCTGGCTTTTGGATGTTTTTAGTAACGTTAAATTGATATCTGGAAGCCATGGCAGCTCAGGTGGTTCTCCTGAACATCCAATCAACTCTAAGTGTTTGTAACAAGGATAGGTTCACATTAGTCTTACCCTAAAGACCTCAATACATTTTCCAGAAATGTAGCTTAATTCAAAAATAACATTTCTGTGAGCTATTCTTTATCTTTTGTGGGTTTGTTTCTTGTTTCTTTATTTTTATCTACAATCATCCACCTTAAAATTTAAATAGATAAACCTTTTTACATGCTTTGCTATATGTGTAGACATGCTACAAACTGTCAAACCTTGATGAAGCTGCAAAAAAATACAGATTTGTAAAATTGTTGAACTAATTTTGATATAAGATGAAGCCAAAGAAATACCTTAATCAGTTTTATAACACCACTTTTATTGAGAGGAAAAGCTGTGCAAACCTAAAGTAATTCTTCCCTAAAGTAAACAACTGGTTGTGAATCTCTTGGTGGCATGGACTGCCATCTACTGCTTGTAAATTGGCAAAGTTTGCAAACTGAACCATGGACAGTCTTTTTTTTTTTTTTTCTGAGCCCAGAATGTTGGTTCCACCATTTGTGATGTGTTGTCCAAAGCAGCCCCAGCCCATAACACTAGGCTTTGTTAAGTTTCCACCAGACATAGTGGGATCTTTATGTTGAAGAAAGGTTGCTCTGTTGTACAGTAAATCTTTGAAAAGAATTTCAAAGAGCTTTGGGATTTGTAGCTTTTTTTTCTAGAACATTTCAAGCAGGTCATTTTAAAAAAGTTAAAAAACAAACCATTGGGCTTTGTTTGCAAGTGAAACAGACGAACGGGTCCTCCCCTTTGTAATGGGGGTCGTTTGGCTTCCAGAGGGGTGGACCCGTTCGTCCGTTTCAGTTTGCATGTTGTCTAAGCAAAAACAAGGCTTTGTTGGGCTACTGTATAAAGATACTCTACACTATTTCTGACATTTGAAGTGGAAAAAGCTTCCTTGATGGGAAGTGAAATGTCTTCAAACTTGGAAAAAAAAGTCCAGTGGATTGTTTTTTTTTCTACTTTTTTGGAATGACTATGACCAGGATGACTGACAATCTTACAGTAACCCGCATTTTCAGCAGGTCATTCTAGTTAATCTCATGTTAAGGAATCATACTTGACCTGAAAAGCATCCATAGATGCACTTTTTACTCAGTCTTTTTCTCATTGTTGGAGTGTGAACTCTGAGACGGTGATGTCTTGACAATGTTGGATTTTGGTTCTTCTAAGATCTACTTAATAGTTAAATAAAAGTGGCATATAAAGGAAAAACTGATATCTGGCAAGCAATGAAAATGAGTGTATACTGTAGGGATGTGATTTTAACAGTTTTTGCGTATGTGTGACAGAAAACTGTAAGCATTCATTGCCTTCCATGGGTTTTCATTCATAGGGTATTACAGTACGTCGTTGATAGGTGATCTTCTCTTCCCGGTTAGCATTATCATAGCCACAGAGGTTAGTCTGACTTCATCAAATGCAGAGCTCTGCTTCCTCTTCTTTGGTTGCACACAAAAGATGCTTATTTCCATCTATGCTAAAGGTGTATGTGGTACATGTACAAAAATGCTTTACCAAAACATGACTCCAACTAATTTTTTGCCTTATTTCCGTGCTGTTGCTGGTTTGACATTTTGGCATCAATTTGTGCGGTCAAATGGGACAATGCTTCACTAGCTTCCCCATTTCATCAAATAGAGGAGCTTCTATCCACTGACCTGTTGTCTATTCAACTTAGGGGGTGCAATATGACGACATTAGATCATCTGGACGATCTGCCAAAGTGAGGAAATCCTGTATGGTTTAGGTCACATTCTATAATCTGCTGCTATACTGTATGCTGATGCACAAGTGCACTGGACAGATTACCTTGTCAAATTGACTAGTCGATCTTATTGAATAACCGGTAGTGACTGTAACTTACATGCCTCCTTGTTGGTGTGTGTAGCAGTAGCCACATGGAGAGCAATGGCTGAACGTCAATTGGAGCAGTTGGTCCCTCAAACAAAACTCTACTGCCATTATATGGAACTGGTTTGGCTTTTCCCTAAATGAAAAGGCACAAAGAAAAATTCTTTTCAAAGTTTGCCCTGACACAGCTCACACATTGGAAGGCAAAACATCAAGCTTGTTAAATTAGTTGAAGATAAAGAAACCAAACAATATACTGAAAGCTAAACAGGAAGGGAACCACTGGCAGCATTGCAACCAAAGGCAGTTATTGGACCCAACCAGACAACGCTAACACAGGTATTTGATTAAAGCCCTCTGTATCAGAAGACAAGCAAGATCAAGAAAAAGGTAAAAGGAGCAATTACATTTTATCATTGAAAAGATATGATTCCATTCAAGACGTTTGACATACAGTTTTAAAAGTTGACCGTTTACCATATAGAAATTGTTTGCTTACACTGACCAGAGACTTGCAAATTGTTCTAAAAAAATAAACGTAAGATCTTGCTTAAAACCAAAATCGTGGTTTTATAATAAAAAAATCTGAAGAAGATATTTTTCCAAATCGCATTCACCTAATTCAACTCAGCATAGCAGACCTCAATTTTAACCAATCCCTAATGGGGAAGACTACACATTTGGACTGCACCCTTTGCTCCACCATATCCTCTAGAGATGCTTCCAGTTAGAGGTGTCTAGGAGCTATGGCTGGATCTGTGCGGAATCAAAACTGTATTCCTGCTTTGGGGACAGATCACCCATACAAAAGTGGTAAGAAGGCATTCCAGAGATCAGATAGGACATTAGGGTATCACTGCAAGAGGCCAAGCAGAGAGAGCACAAGACATGGCCAACAAAAGTCCTTAACAGTTTAAAAGGTTTGTGTTTTTTAAAACCACCCACAAGCCTCTTAGTAGCATCCCTTACTTCATCCTATGCCAGTATTATTATTCAATCTTTCATTTAGATTGAAAAAAGCTTTGCATCCACTGTGCTCCTTAACCCTCCATCACAATGACATCAGGTCGCAACAAAAATGGACTAAAAGTTGGGCTTTTGAACTCCAGCAAAACTCAATCTTCATGCACTATAGGTTTCACTTCACTCTCTCTTTGCTCTAATCGCCCTAATCACACTATTGGCATTGATAGAAACCCGTCTTTTGCATCACTTCTCTCCAGAACACCCCTCTAGGGATAACCGTTACTGTTCCTCTGGTCACATTATTCATGTTCTGAGAACGTTTTGAGAGGAATTTTGGTCCTGCAGATCAACCTCTCCATTCCTTTTCTCCATTTATTGATAACAGCTTTTACTGTAGTGTTAGAACTTACACAGTTTAATGTTATAATTGTATAGTGAGCTGAAGAATGATAATTTAATAAAGGCAGACAGTTTAACTGCATTTAGATTAATGCAGGACAAAAGGCTGTTTTCACTCCTGAACTGAAGAACAGACACAGCTGGAGTTGCTGGAAGGTGAAGGTCTTGTTTTCTTTGGGGAGTCTGTGCATGGACTGAATTTGTTCAGGCTTACTCTGAAAGCTTTAGACTTTCCAACACCATGAGTCAGATGACCTTGGTATGTGTAAAGGTTGTGTATTTTGATTTTTTTTTTTTTATGTGAACCCATGTCTGAAACCTCATAGACAGACCCGTAAATATTTTTTAACTACAGAAACAGCACACTGACCTTGAACCCTGATTATGTTGAATTATTAAAATGATTTCAAAGCCAATATTAGCAGTTTTCTGCCCCATAGCACAGAAAGACAATAATATATCTTCTGAAGTTAACAGGGTAATTGATTATTACCAAGGACATGTTGATTACTAAGCAGCAGCAGAGAATTTTTAAATTCAAGGGTCACCCTGCTGCCTGTGGGACTTTAATATCAAAGTTTAATATAAAGCAGTTCTAGCAGGGATGTGATGACTCGATTCCAGACAGAAGTTATTGGACAGATTGCCAAAAAATGTGTTTCTGACATTTATAGGTCTAAGACTGTGAGGGGCACTGACAGTTTTTGGTTTTTTGAGGGGGATTTATAATTGATGGATTTCTGCCTGGTTTGTCTAACGGATGAATGACTCCTCTGAAAAAGCATAAAAAGCTTTTTTTCTTTTTGTTATTAACAATAAATCAAAGTGCTTTTGAGGCACCATTTCCATTTTAACATCACAGTATAACAGAAACTCATTAAAAATGCTACTGTGAAAAATGTATTGTCTGACTTTGGAGTGCCTTCATGTTTACTGCACTATTATGAATAATTGTGCACATAGATCCCCTTAGTACACGTGATGTGAGGAACAAAACCCACTGAGGTGACTTCTGACAGCTATTAGGCTTTGTTAAATCCCTTTTCCATCTCAGAAGATTCTTGTTAGAGATGGATTATTTTTCCTTACTGGCTTGCTTTGAAAAACAAACATGTCTGATATGAATATCATATTGAAGCAGAAACAGGAAGCAAAATGAAAAAAGCCTGAAATTAAACAATTATTCTGGGCTTCTCTTTTCACTCTGCCTTGGTCTCAGACTGCCAAACATGCCCCTGACTCAGAGACCAGATAAAAATGTCCATCAGGGCATCATGGCTTTGAACAAATCACACCCAGTTTGATGTTTGTTCAGAGCTAGAGTGTCTTTGCAAAGCAGTTGCTGATAGAAATCTTAAGACTTAGAGATACGGATCTTGAAATTGAATCAGGCCAAGACAAAGCTGGCTTTAGAGGGGAGATCTAATCTTCGGACTTTAGTTGCTGCTTTGGACAGTTCTAGAAGATTAAAGCAGTCTTAAGCCTGTCCCTGACAAGAGACCATTTCTTTTCAGAGCTGAGTCAAGGCAAAGTTTTAATGGTAAAGGCTCGTGACTGTATCAGTATGCCAAATTGGTTAAACTTGAGTTCAAGGGAAAACTAGACTTGGAATGGTATTGATGGTTAAGTCTAGGGCTGTAGGATTTTGCCCAAAATCAAAATTTATTTTGCAATTTTTGCAAATTTACGTTGCACAAGACTATAGCTGTTTTATTCAAGGGTTTCAGTTTTACATGACCATGAGTCCATTGGGGTATATTTTACCCTTTACCCATAGTTTAACTGTTGGGGGAAAAGGTTTTATTTCTACTGTCATGCATGGGTCTGCATGCAAGCTGCAACTATCTCTTCTGACCTGTGTTGAGGCAAACCAACTTTAAGCATATCACCTCCACCGAAAGAACCAGAGGGATAAATGTAGTGTCGTATTCTTGTTAAATGTAAATTGACTAAAATTGAGTGTCTCTACAATTTGAAAATTGTGTTTTGCTACATTGTGATTATATTGCATAATAATTGCATAATTGCTCAGCCCTAGTTAAGTCCCATTGTGGGTATTGTTTCCTACTACTATCCCAGGGCAGAACCCAAAGGTTAATTCCGTATGCTTTAGTAGACTGAAAGCAAACAGGCAGATTGCAACTGATTAACATGGCCTGATACTGCCTTCAGCATCAATCACTTTAGCTTCAACATAGCAGTAAGGTTTTTTTGGCTGAAAAGAAACAGCAAGACCTCGACTAAGGACTTTAATAGGTGTAAATGTTTGATAATGGCTGATATTGATGTTTTACGGTTGGAGTCAATTGAAAGGACAACTCTCTCAGCTCTGAGAATGTATTCACCTTTATAAATATATTATTATTTCTGAGAATAATTTTACAAACTAGTCTCTTTAACCCCATTTTATAATAACAAGTTAAAGAACTATTGCTGATCATAACTGCCAGTGTCAGATTGGATGGAGGTTTGAAGGACCCAAATGCAGAGACTGAAGCTGAGGTGGTTACTGTAAGTTTAATAACAAAAGGTGGTAACTGAAGCAAAATTTAAAAATACCAAAAACCAGAAAACATCAGGAAAACTCACGAGGGTTAATGAAATGACAACAAGGAACCAGCAAACGGTTACTGAACAGGAGGTGTGAGACAGTAAGAAAGACCAGGCTAATCAGCAGATTGGGAGCAGGTGTGGACAGAGGAATCTAGAAGGGAGCTTGGGGAAAGTAGACTGACACGAGAGGGAAGAGGAGGGCAAACAAGAAATATAAAAGAACTCAAATACATCCAGAAAACACCACAAAATGAAATTAAACCAATAAAACTAGAAAACACAGAAAAAACATTAAAACTCAAAAAGAAAACTTAAACAGAACCAAAAAGTGCAGTCATGACAGACAGAACAATCTGAACTACCCATTCAGTGCTACAGTTCTTGACCTCTTTTTCTTTTCTTCTTAAAATGAAGAAATGTACCCCTCTTTTGGACATGACGCTTCAGTTTTTATCTCAAAAACATAATAAAAATATTTTTTCTTAATCTTGATTAAACATTTAACATAATTTATACACACAAGAACATAATTTAACACAGAATCAAATTAGGTTCCTTCCCTATGCTTCCTTTTGTTAATGTTTAAAGATAGACAGTTTTGCACATTTTAAGGTTGTGTTTCTCGTGCAGTCAATAATTTGCAGCTTTGAATGTATGTTTAAAAACTGGTTGTGCCATAAGAGCTATAAAACATGCTTATTAAAGCAAAAGTGGTCTACAGTGGTCTCTAAAATGTAAAGATCTTTTACTGAATCTGCTAAAAGCACTCTCAGGTTAAGGTGTTTGACCTCCGTATTTGTGCTGATTGCAAAGTGTTATAAAGTGATGAATATGCAACCCAGCTTGTGAATTTGTGTAAGTGTGCATGTTTGTATTTTACACGCAACTTCGTGTATTTGTGGACAGAAAACAAATGTCGTCCATGCAGGGCCACACATCAGATTTGCCGTTGCCCCTGGTGATGCGGCTACTGCTCAGCGGTATCCATTGGTTACCTAAACATTGTGGCTGTGTGGAGATAAAGGAGGGAGCAACATGCAAACACAGCCTCTTAAATTATCACACCGTTTTTTCTATCTGTGCTGCATTTTCTTTATGTACTTTTTGAACTACATTCCTTGTTTTGCTTCTGTGTCACTGTGTCGCGTTTCAGTTCATCAATTAGATTTTAATATGAGACAAAGATCTGAACTGAGTAAATATAAAAATGTTTTAAAGAATGATTAATTTACTATGGGACAAATCAGCTTCCCTAAGTTAAAAGTGATCATGCAGTAACCCTGGCCTCAATAAGGTAATCCCAAAACATCTAAAATAATTTAGCCCTAAGCTATGCACACACACATCTAATGTTTTTGGACTGTGGGAGGAAGCCAGAGTACCTGGAGAGAACCCATGCATGCACAGGGAGAACATGCAAGCTCCATGCAGAAAGACCCAGCTGGGAATTAAACCTGGAACCTTCTTGCTGTAAGGCAACTGTCCTACAATCTGTAGCAGCCAATCTGTTATCTATATGTTATGTGGTGTGAACCATCATAGCATAACACAATTAATCTTTAGCTTATGGTCAAAAATAAATCACTAGTTCTTCTCCTTCAGAATGTTCTGTTTCACAGTAGAATGCAGGACTCAGTCAACTAAAGGCAAAGCCTGCAGCTCCCTGAAGCAACTTGCAGCCGTAGGTTGTTAAAATCACAATGTTTTACTGCTGATATCTTTTTCTAAAATGCTGATAGTTTTATGCTACATGTTTTAGGAGTCATATATTTTCTGAAGGTTAGGTGTTTGTTTTACCAGCCACTTCCCCTACAGCCTTGCTGATAATTTAAAATGTTTTTAGGCTACTTTGAATCAGGCATCAAGAGCTCCGTTAGCCAACGCCATGTTTTTCAGATAGGTTCTATTTAGATGATTTCTTGATTCAGCAGGTTTGGCAGTAATTGGGTCTAAATATGGCTCCTGAATTTGATGTATACATTTTCTTCATGGTTTTAACAAAAAATGGGATTTCTTTTTTTTTTTTTACAGTAATAGAAATGATTATAATAAACCGCTGCCATGTTTGTTTTTTGTTGTTCTATTATACTGCAACACTCACCTCCTTAGGTGGAGTTGTTTACGCAATCATGTGTATCAAATTTACCAGCTAGGCATAGCATTATTATTAATAATGGCTGACTAGAACAACACATAATATTTTTGGGGGGGAATCAGAAAATATGTTGTTTTGACTGTAAATTATGATTGGGAAGGCAGCTGTCTCCAAAAACCACTAGGTATTGCATGGTGTTAAAGGTCTGCAGTGGCAAGAGGTCCAAGGAGGAAACTTTGATTAATTGCTACAGGGCAACCAAGAGCTATAGATGTAGATTAGGACTGAAGACATGGTTTGGTCTGATTAAATGGACATACTGACTGCTACTGATGAGAAGTTTTCTGTTGGTAATTATAGAGAGGTATCATAGCGAACACTGATACCTTTTGCTGCATATAAAACATTGTCAATAATTAACTTTTTCATAATTTCATCCTTATGCAAAATGCTTTAAGCTTTATTGAAGCTGAGAATTAGAAATCTGTTTGTTTTTTCCTTCACTGCATTGGTTTCAAAGCTCAATGATAAAAATTTTACATCTTTTCATTTTACATTTTCAAAATATTGTACCTTCATATATATATGTTCAGTCCTCTTTAATTCCTTATTGTTAAATCTTTCCTTTCCGTCTTTAAAACCTCTTTTTTCTTCTCTCCTTTGCTCATTGTATTTATGTTTTACTGTACTCTTCTTCTTCCTGTCCTTCATGCCTCTTTCCTAGCATGGCCGTACCGAGTTTTCCTGGGAAGGAATCAATGTAAGTCTCCCCCTTTATGTCTTAGCAGATATCCTCTTCCTCCCGTCATTTTACCCTCCATCTCTTTGACTGCCTGAGTTTGAGCTGTGAGAACATAAGTTGACATCTGTCCACCCCTCGCCACTCTTTCTCTCCTCCTTATCTGTCTTTTCCACTACTCGCTCTCATACGAAGCTGCTTCCTTTTCCACTGGTAAATTCTCAGTCTTCCAAACTCCTTTTTTAGCCCCTACTAATCCACTATGCTGCAAGGAATCTATACTTTCCTATATGTCCAGAGTAACAGAAAACAGACTGTAATAGCTTTACAATATCCTTAACTGAAGAATGAGTCCCAGAAAGGGCACCTTTAATGGATCTTCAGTAGAATTTATTTGCTGATGTAAATAAATAACATGGGGTCAAAGCATGATTCTTCTTGTTAGGGGGATTTAATTACTGCTCAAAGTGCTTGTTTTCCAGGACAAGAAGGGGCTGCTGCACAGGAAGCAGAACTTATAAGGATATACTTAGTGTATATTTATACATACCTGAAAATGGGTATCATAGGTCAGACCTGGTAATACTGTGCACAATGTGCATCTAGAAATACCATCCAACCCCTCCAACCCGGCTTTATGGCTCCATTAGCCTAAAATTAGCTGATTCTAATCAACCTGCTGATTTCACTGCTCATTTCTGTCAGTATCATCCAAACATTTCCTGCTATTTTTCCTCCTGTAATTAACCTTTCCACAGCTCCATGCATAGGACATCATTCCACTGTTCTATAGGCAGAATCTGTGTTCTTTTGGGGTTAATTTAAAAATAAGCTCCTTCTTTTACACATGCCTTTGTTGTATTACGTTTGATTTATTTCTCTTCTTAGCTCTCACGTCTTAAGGATTTTCTCTTCAAACTAATGACGCCTGGAAGCCATTGACTGTTTGCTAAAATAATTAACCCTTCTTTTTTACTTTTATAACTTCTCCCCTCTCTTATTTCATCCAATCCTTTCTGTAAATCTTCATTCACCTGGTCTTTTAAAACCCAATTTCTTTTGAAATCCTCTCGAATGCATTCATCTTCCTTGTCTATTCTTATCTTGTCATTTTCCATGTCACATTGATTTTCCATCTCCTTATCTTATCGGCAACATCTTTCATCGCTCTGCATACTGTAACCTCGATTTTCACTCCTCTTCTCACTAACCGTTAATTCAACCATACTTTACTCCCCCCCCCTTTTCTCTGTAGTTGTCTATGGAGGATACTACTTCTATTCTGCCACGACTCAAGAGGAAGTCCGCCAACAGTTATGGGATTGGTGCCCTGGCTAAGTCCTCTCTGACAGGTGTGTCAGGTGTGTGTCTGTGCTACTAGGTGGTAAACAGCCCCCATGTTGCTTCCACATGCTTCAAAGTGGGTCAAGGGTGAAGCTGATGTTGACTAAAAACAAGGTCGGAACTTTTATAGGCGTAAAAGAGTATCGATGTTTCTTGGTGTGTGGCTCAAATGTTTTTTAGTTTTTGTAGTTAAATAATACATCTGAGGTTTGATTTAACTGTATAAATATGACAGAATTATTTTTAATCTTTGTTTTAAAAGTGATCTGACTTTATTTATTTTGCATCATCTCACGGCAGTCGTTTAAACAGTATGAAAAACACCAAATCTAGACTAAACTTGTCTAGAAAACTTGCAATATGATACGTGTCATGATACAATATTATCATGATATTGCAATATCACTATATTTTGCAATATTTCTCCCAGATATCAAAATAAATGTATAGATAAAAAAGCAAGTATTTTCACCAGAATATGTTGATCATTTAGTTATTTTGGTATCATGTTGTTTAGGGTTTGAGTCAGAACACTTCTTTTACTGTGTCTGCCTCAGCTACAGATACAGCGCTGCACAGCAAAAGGGCTCAATAGCACTATCTGCCAGAGTGGTGGTGCTGAGGTAGCCCGTTTTCCCTCATTGTTTTAGGTGAAATTATTATTTTAAAAAAAAATCGATATTAGGAACTGAAAGATCGATATATTGGGCAGCCACAAATCTCAATATATCGCAAAATCGATTTTTTTCCCCCACACCCCTACTAGAAATACAGCCCTAATTATGAAAGAATTTTAAAGGATTTCACCGTCGGACTAAGCGTCTGATGCCAGAAGAAAGAAACCTTTTTGTTTTTAAAGCTACAGAAATCCAGCAGAGGCAGGTTGAGTCAGATTGTTTGTTAAAGAAATTTAGTCTTTGGATTTTTCCAACACAGAAACCTTTTCTCATCTAATCGCATTTTAGCTTAATGTG
Source organism: Cyprinodon variegatus (assembly GCF_000732505.1). NCBI lineage: Eukaryota > Metazoa > Chordata > Actinopteri > Cyprinodontiformes > Cyprinodontidae > Cyprinodon > Cyprinodon variegatus. The sequence goes on from NW_015150596.1 coordinate 1,105,736, forward strand.
AATTATAGCAATCACTGGCAATAATATATTAGGTTATTCAAACCCTTCCTTCAAGGATGTGAAAGCAAACAATTTATTTTACAAAATAAGCGACAAATAAAACAGATTTAGCTTGAAAAACCTAAGATGCTTTCATTAAAACTGTGTATTCCGTGATTACAGGTCAGCGTCTCCTTATTCCAGCAACATTATAGGAATATAAAGTCCTTTCAGATGAAGCAATTTATGGCTGAAACACTGATTGGGAAGATGTCCTGTACTAACCAGGGATGAGAGCAATTTATACCACCATAAAAATTGGTAAGCAAGAGAAAAAAGCAGAGATCATCTGCGATGTGAGGTGGAAATTTGGGTGGGAATTTATTTTAATAACTAGAGTCCCTCCACAGAGCAACCTTTCAGTATTACTACTTATTGTTTTGTGACACACGTTAAAAATTGTCTAAGCATGAAGAAATCTTTTCATTAAAATATTGTGAAAAACAAACAGGAACATCTCTGTTTACTAATGGAGACCTTTGCAATGCTGCTCCTTGATATGACTACCTTCTTTCAAACCCAGCTTGTACAAAAACCACAGAAGTTTCAAACTCAGCCACACATTTATGGGACAAAACTTAATGAGCCAACACCCCCGTTGTTGGGGGTTTGAGTCTGAGCGTGATTCTAGAAAACAGCACAATTATCTTTATATTAAGAAGCCATTCCAAATAAGGGAAGAACCTTTTCTTTAACTAGAATTAAAGTCGACCTTTTTTAGAGTCTTCATGTCCTGGAAGAGTGAAAATATTTATTAGCATATCATCAAAAACATATTTTAAGTAGGTATGATCAAAGTTAATGTAAAATAATTAACAAGTAATTACATATTTGAGTTGTGAATAAAGGTTTTCTATTTTTTTTTTATAAAAATATTTTGGCATTTTCTTCCTTATTAAAAAAAATAAAATAAAAGCTTTATCACAGCTTTATTATAAATACACAAAGTAAAGATTTATTAGTGTATTCAATCAACTATTCAGGCTGACCAACTTGTCTACTTTACTCTTTAAGTCTTTTATTTTTCTTAGTTTTTATCCAAGTAATTATCCATTTATTTCTATGGTCTAACCCAAACCCTGCACCTAATCTAATCTCAATTCACACCTAATCCTCAACCTAACCGCCAACCAGTATTGGTCCCCATGAGGACGTGTAGGTCCCCACATTGTAACATATTCATGGGAAATGTCCCTACAAAGGTACCAAAACTACACACACACACACACATACATAGACACACACACACAGAAAACACAGAAACAATCTCTTTAACTTACCAACAAAGGTCAGATTTGGTAAATCCAGCCTTGCTTCAACATTTGTTTTCACGCTTGACCAGCAGGAAGGAAAGGAGCTTGGAACCAACATGACTGCCCCTGTGGGTGCCCCTTCCTAGATCACTTTCTATTGTTCTTCTCTCTCTCATTGATATCAACAGACGTCAATGACACATGTCAGAGTCATTGATGGAAATCCAATCAGGTTTTTGATTTCAAAGAATCTAAAGTAAGAGACGTGGCTTACTTTAGCTGCCCACTGAAGCATCACCACAGGAGTGTTGGGGAATGCTGTGTGTTGAAACGTGGCAGTCTGCTGTAACATATCTGTGGAGTAGCTGCTCTTGTCTGCAGTGCTGTGACTACAGTGGCTGGTTTTGTCTTTGCTTCTGACTGCAGTGCTCTGTGTGCTCAGCATCTTTTAGTGTCTGTGAAAGTTAAACTATTTGTCTTCTATGAAATAAAGGTGTGTGGTTAAACTGTTTAGCAGTGTGGAGTATCACTCTAAAGCCTTTAAATTGAATAACCAAGACCCCAACACCCTCCTTCATTCTTCATCTCCATCTACTCCATTCCCATCCCCAGCTGGCTCTGCAGCAAGAGTTTGATTTTTACATAAGATTGGCTCTTTTTGTCTCACTGTGTCTATTTATAGCTCAGCCGACAACCTGCCCTGTGGACCTGGGGAGAAATTTCCAAAGCTCTGTCTCTGTTTATTCATGGCTGCTTGATTTTAATGACTTTTTTCTATAAACCAGTGACCTTGAACCCATTTAACTTAAATAATATTTTCAATGTTTTGAAAATATATTTGGATCTTAATTGGCCAAAGATTTGTCCACTGTTCTTGTAAGGGAAGCACAGTATGGACTCAGATTTAATGATTTTCCAGGAGTTCTTGTAGCGATGAATCTGCTTTTTACAAACTAGGGCGTACCAGCATTTGCTCTGAAAATTCAAACTAAAGCTTTTCTTTATTAAAAGCTCCTTGGAGTATAGTGACTGCTAGACTGTCTTGACTGCAGTCATACTTAAACAAGCAGTCAACAGTGGAACACTTGGAAAAAAGCCTTTGAGACAGTAACAATCAGGGAAACATTGGAAAAAATAATACTGTGCTTGCAAAAATGTTAATTTAAACTAAAAAAAAAAGCAGCAATACAACAGATTCAAACTGTAGCTGACATTTTATTTCATTTTAATCAATAAAATAATGATTGTTTAAGTTTAACAGCTAAACAAAAACGAAAAAAAGAAAATCCAAACCAATTTTTAAGTGTTTATAGATTGAATTTAAACTAGATATCAGAATAATTTTGCTCTCTTGCTTTTTTCTTTTATAAAGGACACAACAAGATCAAATCTGCTTTGTTTTTAACACAATATAAAGTGTTTTCAGGCAATCTAAGCTAAATTTAATAAATGGTAAAAACTGCCTGAAGCTGAGGGAGCATTTACCAGAAGGTAAACTTTTGTGCTTCATGCTGAACTTATAGATGCATTGCACAAGTTTAAAAGGTAAATATAAATATTTTTCCAAGTTACCTTTTAATTGCCCAACATGCAAAATGAATTTCCCCTCAATTGTCTGCAGTTAAAACTGCACCTGGGAATATAAAATGTTTACATGGAAACTATTTAAACCTATAAAACAGGTCAATTCCAGAAGTCCAATTAGAATAAATTAAAAAATCTACCACAAAAAAGGTCCTTTTCAGGCCAATTTATCAAAAGACAAGAAAGAAAAATAAATGTCCTATCTACTGTACAGTATATCACATTTAGAAAGCTCAGGCTGAAGGAGGATAGGAGTGGCTCCCTTTAAACTAAAAGAAACCTCACACAGAAAAAGGTTCAGCTTTAGGGGCCAAAAGCTCAGACTGGTTTGGGAGGAAAATGAAAGATGCTGTCGGTCCAGTGAGAGCAACATAGAAGCACCTGATGTGAACGGAGTAGCAGAGCAATCCTCAGCTACTCCTGAAAGGTTTCACTGAGCTGTCTGAACCTCTGATGACTTAAGAAGAAGGGAATGAAGGTAATCTACTTTACAGAAAACCGTGACGCAGACTAAATGTGTTTTTAGTCAGAGCAAGAGATGTTCTCAGTTCTGTTGGTCACCTCACATTTTGCCACATGAGGACAAGCATTAAAGTTGAACTTTTAATGCCTGACTGATATCTCCAGCCATGGTATCTAGGGTCAAAAAGATCAGCTCCATTACAGTTTCTCATCCTCATTCTGTGCCTCACTTGGAGGTGTAGCTGTTTGTAGAGGCCAGAAGATGTTTGACAGTTTGTGTGTGTGTGTTTGTGTCTTTCCTGGTGTGTTGCTGGCCTGCGACTCCTGCAACCCTCTGTAGGTGTGACCCGGTCCATGAAGGACAAGGTGACCAAGCCCACTGCCATGGCCCAGGGTCGGGTCGCCCACATGATCGAGTGGCAGAGTTGGGGAAAACCATCGGCGGGGCCGTTAGGGGGCGCGGGTCATACCAATTTGCAGCGACAAAAAGAGAGGAGGATGGAAAACGACGCTTACAGCGACCTCAGTGATGGCGAGAAGGAGGCTCGCTTCGCAGCAGGTGAAGATACAACCATGAATTATTATCTTATTGATTATATCCCACAGCTGCTCTTTGTTTGGCTCAGAAATATGCTGGATTAGGATTACATTTACATGCTTTCAACAAATCCTGATATCTCGATTGGAGCAAACACTATATATTCTCCTCCACTGCTCTGAAAGCTGCTTCTCCATGTTAATGACTGTTGTTACCTCTGTCACTTTAATTACTAATTAACATCTGTATGCAACAGCAAAGCAAGGTCTGAGATTCTTACTGTATGGTGCACTCCATCCCTAATTAGTAAGATAAGGCATCATGCTGTTCAATGCCAGGTTTCCAACAAGAGTCCCACTGTGTCTCAGCTTGTACTGATGGCTCTCTGTCTCCTCCTCAGGTATCATGCAGCAGTTTGCGATCTCTGAGGCGACTCTGTTTGGCTGGAACTCGATGGATGGGGAGAGTATGGGAGCCGGCTCCAACCAGGGCAGCGTCGCTCACCTGAGCGAGGTCAACCAGGAGAGTATTACCAGCAGAGGTACATGTACTTAACAGCTTTGGATGCTTTAGACTTTGTCTAACTACATGTTTATATGGAAAAACTGATGGAAAAGTGAATCTTTAAGGTAAGAAGAATGAGTCCTTGGTTAGGTTTATATGTTAAACCTTTGGGGATTCACCTACAAACATGTACATACAGTTTGTTGGATTATGAGCAGGGCGTGTTTACGTCTGTTTGTATAGTTGAGTAAAAACAAGCTGGTTCAATGTGGAGGAGTCATGGCTGACATCAGTTGCGAGTTAAAGGCTGTCAACGTGCAAACAATATAATGTCCTAAAACATAATATTGTTCTTTTACTACAAACAAAAACTCTAATCACATCTACATAATTGTATTGCAGCTCAGTTCTCCAACCAATGACACATTAAAATGTGCAAATTAGTATTCAATCAGATGTAATTCTTTAAATCTTAATTATTTAATAAGTTATTCACAAACATGTATTATTCCATAATTTAACTAACCTGACTCCGCTAGATAGATTTGCTTCGCATATCCATCTGGAAAAACCTTCCGTAGAAGTAATTTTGGGAAGGGGCGAAAATACTGGTTAGCTGATTGGCCTATGTTGGTGATAGACNGAAGTCAATGGGATTTTGATGCATCGCAATGCATCGTAGAATCTAATTGAATCGAATCGTTACCTGGTGAATCGTAATCGAATGGAATCGTGAGGGCAGTGCCAATGCACACCCCTACAGGTCAGATTGGACCCCGGGTCCACCACATCGGGGACTAAGGCCTCCGTTCATGGGTTGTACACAGTAACCACTGCGCCACCGAAGCAACTGATTAAATGTTTAAAATAATATACTCAGACAGTCATGTGGAAAGTCCAGTATTTCAAAGTAATATAATCAAATAAGTGTAAAAAAAAAAAAAGACAAGATATGAAATCTAGATAGAAGAAGCTGTTTTCCAAATCATCTCTTTAACATAAACTTAGAAAACCAATCCTACAATAACAGTTACTTATGTATTTATGTCTGGGAAAAATATTCCAGCTAAAGTATCGACTGTCTGCGGTATTTTCACCTGATATCCAAATAGCTAAAGTTACTTGCAGTGGGAAAATTTACTCAAGTAAAAGTAGATAAGTAGATAAAAGTAGATATATTACTCAAGATAAAGTAAAAAGCACAGAAGAGTACAACAACCAAGTTTCGTTGTGAGAAAGGTATGATAGTGGTAAGTTATAGTTTTAGATATCTGTTAAACCGGGCAGTTGCACAACTGTCCCAGGTTCATGTTGGACTTCTGTTTATGTTTTGTTTGTTTTTTTCCTGTAGCATGTTTAGTAAAGGTTGTGCTCTCCATTGATTTTTCCTTCCACATTGTTGTTTTCCTGCTAACCTGACTTGGCCAGATGGATTTGCTCCGCATATCCATCTGGAAACCTTCCGTTGAAGTAATTTTGGGAAGGGGTGAAAATACTGGTTACCTGATTGGCCTATGTTGGTGATAGACGGGCCAAATAAACCAATCAGATCCACGAAGCATATGACGTACTAACAGAGCGACGACGAAGAGGAGCCAATTGATAGATCAAACTCTTGCGGAAACCAGTCAGGAGAAGAGCAAAAACATCTTTTCCTCTGAGAAAAGCCTCCAGAGCAGTGTTTTGCTCTTCTTTCAGTGAAGAAATACTCTGTAATTCCAATAAAACTTGCTTGATAGACACGCTAACTCTAGTTTCATCGGCTGAAGCCGGCATGTTCTTTAGACTGAACTGTCGCGTTTCTCGTTGCGTCACACCTCAACCCGCCTCAAAGCCAACGCTGATTGAACGTTCGTTTGGCGATTGAAATCTTGAAAGCTCGCAAGATCAGGATGGTCTCACGAGGCTACAATTTAACCTCCAGTCGTATTTAAAGTTTAGAAATTAGGAAAGTTAAATAAGTAACTAGCAACTGTAACAAGTTATATTTCCAAACATGTTCCCAGCACTGGTAATTGCAACTTACCAACTTTATTGGAAGAGGTTGTTGGTTCACGGTTCAATAGGAACTGAATACAGGCTGGCAGATTGTATGATTTACTTCTTTATAAATTAATAGATTTAATTGTCTTGCTATTAATATCCCAGATGAGCATTCCTTCTGGTGACTTTATAGTGTGCAATATAATTTTTTTCGCCTGTAAATACTTTTAAAATCTGCTTTACCTTCAAGTTACAACTCAAAAACCAGAGTAAGGGTGAGTTTAATATCTACGTTTGCAACCCTGTTAAAAAATTAGAAAATAAAGTGTTGTTTTGGTCTACCTTTTTTATTTCTTTGCTGAATGGAAACCTGTCACCCTTTGATACCTTAAGATTCTCTCTCCTCTGTTTTTGGTCCACCTTTTTAAAAAGAAATGGTGGAGCACTGAGTTCTGTACTTTAGTTCTTAGAACAGTTGTATTTATTTTACTCTGGTGGATAAAACCCAATAACCTGACTCCGCCAGATGGATTTGCTCTGCATAGCCATCTGGAAACCTTCTGTTGAAGTAATTTTGGGAAGGGGCGAAAATATTGGTTAGCTGATTGGCCTATGTTGGTGATAGACGGGCCAAATAAAC
>NW_015150596.1:1113103-1115191 GCF_000732505.1 Cyprinodon variegatus
AAAGCTTGCAAGATCGGGAGGGTCTCACGAGGCTATAAACATTTAGGAACACAAACCTAATTCAGCTGAACACGTATTTTGCTACAGAAAACTTCCCAGTCTTGTATAGATGTTATTAGTGTGGTTAAAGGGTAACCCTGGCCCTTTACAAAGTTTATCCTGATCTATTTATTTGATCAGAGGAGTAAACGGTCAACACTGTACCACATTTTTTATCTCAGATTTGTTCCAATTGTATCCATAGTGAAAAGATTTTCCATTGCATTGGTTTAAAATAGCAGCAAATAAAGAAAATCTTTCTCTGGACGGACCTTGTGTTCAAGCAAAAAAAAAGGGTTTTCAGTTTTCAGGATGTAATCTGTTCAACCTCAAAGGCCCTGGTTAGATAAAAGTCTGGTTGGAGGTAGGTCTGATGCAGACGCTCCTCATCACTGAGAGGTCATGTAAGGGGAGAAGCTGGTTTGACAGTACAGTCATTATGTATGAGGAGGCAGGAGGGGGGAATGTGTCTGAAATGTATGTATTAGTTGTAACGTGACCACTGCTACGTCCTTGTTTGAAGTGTTAACATGGCTTTGATTTATCAAGGTTTCTGACCTTGGCCAATTACTTACAAAGCCCCTCCTTTCCCCCCCCCCAAACGGAAGAACGTTTCACCTTCTGTCTACCTTTGCTGCTCGCCTTGCACAAAAAGTCCTTGTTAATCGGTAAGAGTCCTTCACTATTTCTTTTCTCTTGTATTTTGTTTTGCTTTTATTTATAGATCTGGTAACTTTTTCCTTTGGTAAGTTATAACTCTGCTTTGTCCTCAGTCTGCCAGGGAGCCCTTTATTTACTTTAGAAATCACCAGGGGTCTGACAATCAGGCCTGACATGCATTTGCCTATTCATCTTCCTATCCGCAAGGGGCAGAAATGAAGGATGGTCTTGGAGATTTGGCTGGCACTCCGGACTAAAAGGTCTGAAAAATTGATAGGTTTGTGGAATTTACATATCTATTGAAGAGATGCGTTCTATGTTGTAGGCTTGAAAGCACCGTTTCTGAATAAAATATGACTGTATGAGCAAAAAATGTTGACAGGACACTTGTCCAAATGAAGCTATGCATATAGCGGCTTCTTTAGCTGTGATGCAGAGGTCAAAGGAGTTGATTCTCAGATTGATGTAGGAAGACATTAGTGGAAGCTTATTTGTATGCATCAAACAGCAATATGATGGAAATCAGACTTAGGAAATCACTGTGGTATAAATGAGTGAACACTGCTCTCTGGTGGCCAGTTTAAAAAAAGATACTTAAATCTGTGATCTTCATTTTCTGCTTTCAAATAGCAAAAAAGAAAGAAAAAAAAAATCAAGACTACCCATGAGTATAAATGTCCATATTTTTACAGTTGAAAGGTTTGCATTTTTAGGCAATGAAATGTAAAACAATTCATCTGTGGGAAGGAAGAAAAGGCAGCGAAGGTGTCAGCAGCTGGAAACAAAATGGATGATCCCTAAGTTGATTAAATCACATACAAACACAATGGAGGCACACATGAGGAGGTGACACGTACACCGAGGAGAAGGCGCCCATTTGAGGTCCGCTCGGATGCTGTTTCCCCAAGGGCAGGGGGTTAACAGGCAGGCCGGCGAGGCAGCAGCTGGTGTCTGCTCAGGGCTGCCTCTGAGGACCCTGATCAATTCTTACATTTCAGGGGGTAAAAATGATGAGAATCCAGCACTCAGAGAAAGATGGATGGGAGAGAGTGACTGTAAACACACAGATCAATAGTATTCATAGCTTTGAGGAGAAAATGCGTCAAGTAAAAGCTTTTTACTTAGAGGATCTGAAGGATGTTTAGAAAAGCATCTTTTGAGTCCTGTGAGGAAGCGAGGGATGTTCTGTACTTTCATTAGTGAAAAAAAGAGGGGAAAAAAGAAGCATATAGTCTCCAGGTGGAATACATTTCATAAAAGCATGCATATGCAGCCTTTATTGCACCACCGCAGACAGAAGCTGCAGTCACACTTTTTATCTTTCCTCCATGTTTATTGGTACATGCAAAACAAAAGCCATGTGGAACATTGATAAATGACACCAGACAT
>NW_015150596.1:1117267-1121365 GCF_000732505.1 Cyprinodon variegatus
GTTTAAATGTTCTCATATTTTGTGTAGAGTTTGTGATGTTGTGTATAAGAATGGAGGGTGTAGAATGAGTGCTTGCTAAGACATCGCCACCTTGTTTTGTCTTCAAAGTAACAACAAAGAGATGAACTGAAGCTCCAAACAACATCATGTGTTCAAATAATTACCAGCTTAGCTAATCAAAAAGTGGCTACATTTTCATGGGTGCAAACAGAACATCTGCATGATGTAAGATACATTTGCCACGGTGGAAACATTTAAATTGTGCTGCGTTGCTTTGGTCAGCGGCTATTTCACTTTTCCTCATGTCTTTCTTGTCAGGTCAGATTGTGTTTGGGTTCTTTATGCTGCTGCATGAGTTGGAGTATTTTATGTTGATTTCTATGTTGCTTCCTATTTATCATTGTAAACACTTTTGGAGTTCTTTGTAAAGAAACAAAACATTTAAATCACCAGTTCAAACGAAAAGCGACAACCTCCCTTTTTAACCCCTTTGCTTCCTTAAATTTCAGCCAATGTTCAAAAGCTGGACGCATTTTAAGCCTCGTTATGCTTATTTTTAAAGGAGCCATTTCTTTAGAGCTATAATAAAGCTGCTAATGCCTGACCTCCATCTCATGTGAATTTATTTATTGTATTGTTGCTGAATACTTTCATGTTGATTTCAGAATCATAACCAGAAGTAAAGTTTTATTTATTTGGCACATGTCAAAAATAATTGTTTGTTTTAAAACTTAGGCTTTTATTCTGAAACACTTTGGACATTTTGTGAGTGTTTTTTTTTTAATAGTTGTTATGATGAAACAGTTGTATCTATGATTTGAACAAACAGCTTTCATTTAACAACTTATGGATTTCTTTATAAAAGTGTTTTTAGATCCATACTGACGCTAACAAAATATTACAAGAATTTTGTTTGAAAATTTTAGACTATTCCTGCACACTTTAGGTAATTACCCAAGATATTTTGGTGCATGAAAAAAATCCAATCCTTCTTTATACTGTGAAAAAGAAAATAGTTTCTCATTTATTGGCTAGTAAATTGCCTAATACTATTAATACGGTAACTAAATGATAGAAATGATGTCATTGTGCAAAAAAAAGAAAAAAAGAAAAAACAACCTTTCTCAAACATGGGCCATTAAAACATTCACATGGATACACCCAACAAACTCGTATAGACTGCAGAAGTAAAATAAGGATCGCAAACATTTTATATCAAAATTTTATTCTGAGATTTATCAGCTAAATCTGGACAAACTGGCATGGTTGAGGAAATCCTGGGAAACTTTACTCAAATGTGAAATAAGCACTCAATTATGGGATAAAATCCTGCTCCTGCCATCTAAAATCTCTGTTTGTAACAGATTTAAAGAAATGCAGTATAACACTTTGCGTATTGTATATATTTCTCCTTATATTTTTAGCAAGTACAATGTGGGAACTTCTCCAGATTGCCCCAAATGTAACATTTCTGTGGGCACCAGGTTTCACTGTTTGTGGAAATGTGATGTTATTCAGTCATTTTGGAAATGTGCCAGAATCAGTACAGCTATTGGTCAAAATGTGTCAGAAAACCCACTGATGTGTTTGTTGGGACATATTCCTAAGCCACAAGAAAAACATAAGCATGTGATACAGTCACTTTTAATGTTAGCAGGAAGGTCATTATGGTGAAATGGGTGGGCAGGGAACCCCCCTCCATTTCTTTATGGAAATCACTAATATCTGATGTTATGGTTCTGATTAGACTTGGACATTACATTGATGGAAGTCTTCAATTCTTCACAAATATCTGGAGGAAGCCACTGGAAACACTGGGAGTGGAATGTAAAATGGACTCTAACGGACAATCGCTGTGGACATAGAACTCATGGACGGACTCTTGTATTTACATGTGAGATGTAGTGCTGATATTGTTTTTGACCAGTCCTCTGCAAAGTTTGTATGTTTGGGAGAAAATAAATAAAAGTAAAAAGAAAAAAAGAAAAAACATACAGACGGCAGCAGCAGGCAATAAGCTCTACAGATGCATCCAAACTGTACAATATCCTATTTGTGCTTGAAGAACAAAACAAAGTAAAAAGGTTTTAGATATTAGAAGCAAGCTAGAAAGAAATGCAAAGAAATTCCATCCTCCAAGTGGAGGGAAAATGAAGAGAGGGGGAGCTAAAGGAAAACAGCAATAAGATGAAGATGGATAGTTGGAAGGACTAATGAGAGGCCAGCTGGGAGCGTATGACGGGGAAAGCTCACAGGTGAGTGTTCGGCAGAGCTGAGGAGGTTTACTGAGGTGCAGGCGAGGAATCCAAAAGTCTTTGCTCGACTCCTACATCATCCACTGCGACAGAGACACAAAGAGGGGCCTTGCCTTGACGCCGAGCTGCCAGTTGTCTTTTGATCTCTTAATCGGGTAGATCTGTGAGGTGCGGATCTCTTAGTGTCGGTTGAGACGCCTGGCAGCAACAAATGAGCCTCCCATACTGCCATTCCCACCCAGCTGCACACCTCTAAATCCAGGCCAATGCCTCCATGATCCTCCATGCAGCCTGCAACCGTTTGAGTGTCGCTGTCAAAATAAATAAATAAATAAAAAAGGTGGGTGAGCAAAGGGATGCTCAAGTGTGAACACGTGTCTAGTGAACTCTGTCTGATACACAAGAGCTGATGACTGAAATATGACAGTTCTCACTTCTGAAGTCTGTCCTCTGAGTAAGCCTGGCAAAAAATACAGAGATCACTTTCACTTTCTCTCTGCGCACACCTCCCAACACAGATGCAGAGACACTAGATGGTACTCTGTTAAGATGTGATTAGGCTGACTGTCAGTAGTGAAGGGTCCTATCAAGGTTCACTGAACGCCAAGAGCACACAAACGACGTTCTTAGCCAGGATGTCTGACAGACTGCTAGTGGAGAGATGTCAGAGCTGGAAATAACAACCGGCCCTGACTTACGGCCGGACCGTCAATGTACGGGGCCTTGCCAGCAGAAAGAAAAAGGGATGGAGCTTCTGCAGAGCGTCTTGAAAACAGGAAAGAAATACCTGCATCCATCAGCCTGTTCAGGAAAGGTATTAGGGAAGACAGCCCTATTTGGAGCTGAAAGACCAAGGTATCTGATTTGACTGGGCCTGGAGTGTCCTGGTTTGCCTAAATAAAAGAAGGAGCAGCAGCTCTGTGCACCTTATTAGATAAACTAACCCTTAAAAAAATAACACACGCATGTTAAAACCCTTTATTGGGCAAGTTACACTTGAAAAACGATCCAGGAATAAGTAAAAATTACTTAAATTAAGTGCATTTACCCTTAATTTGAGTAGGTAAATGAGATAGTTTGCCAATGGAATTAGTATTTTTGCTCTTAAAAAAAGACAATTAGCTAGCATGCACTTGAAATAAGACAACATAATTGTGTTTTGTTATTTTAAATGTAAATTGTCTTGTTCCATTGGCAAAATGTCTCTTTTACCTCCTCAATCCAAGAACAAACACACTTATTTTAAGAAAAAATGACTTACCTAGATTTTGATTTTTTCCAGTGTAGCACTTTTAATCACTTGCATACTGCATACCCCTTATAAATGGAGTCCACCCCCCACCCCCCGTCCCTCAGTGAGGTCTAAAAGCACCAGATCTACATCCAGGCATTCAGCAAAGATACTGCTACATTGCTGTACATCTTTTTTTGGCATTTGACCAATTAGATGAGCCATTGAATGATATATTACCTACTGTTGATTAAGTTAAAAAAAAAAAGTTAACAAGTCAAGACAAAAAGGTAAAACGTTGTTTCAAAAGTTAAAAAGTAAAGTTAAAAGTAGGGATGCACGATATAATCGGCCCCCTATCGGTATCGGCCTTAAAACTGAATATCGGACATCGGCCACCCCACCGATATTTAACCCGATATTTGATCAGCTTCTGAGTTTCTAAAGTCTAAAAAAATAATAATAAAATACTACTTCTTCTTCTTCCTCAAAAACTTCTTTTTTACAGACGTAAAAACTTCTAAAGACGAGGGAAAAAATATTGATACATTAAAATATATCAATATCTTCATATGCTGATATATTGCCATTTAAAAACACCATATCAATCTC
>NW_015150596.1:1123344-1124725 GCF_000732505.1 Cyprinodon variegatus
ATGTGCAGCAAATGGACTGATCCAATATGGTGGACACTGAAGGGGGGGGGCTGAGACACACTTAATATTATCAGCGTTCTGATGGCAATTAGCCAAATAATTTTTATCAAAAACATAATTAATGTGCACAAATAAGAAATATTTGTTTTAACCATACATGAGAACAGAGTTTTATGGGGCCCCCAGGAACTAGGGGCCCTAGGTTACTGCCTAGTATTGCCTAATGGTAAATCCCCCCCTGGTTCCACCCATAAATGCTACATAAGGACATAAAAGAATCGCCTTCATGTTCAACATACGGCTTATTACTACATCTGGGTATATAAGTACCCAGAAAGAGAACAGATATTTGTTCACATGTACCATAACAAAGTAAAGGGAAATAAATATTTAGTCGTATGTATTGATGATAGCAATATTCTTGCCACGACCCAGAGGTTAAGCAATTTCCAACGTGAAAAATGGTTTATTGGTTTAGTTTAATATTTTAAGGGTTTCAAAATCCAAAGGATAACACAGACATGGACCCATTTTCAAACAGGCATGCTGAATAAGCATGGAATTCAATAAACCTCCATAAAGCTCTGCTGTGGTTGTGCAGCAGGTTGTTGTGAGTCCCCATGCCAAAATAATCAAAATAATTCAGAATGAGCCAACATGGATTAAGAAAATTGAGCAGCATCTAGAACCAGATGGCAAAAATCCTCCCATCAGATGAGGTGTTAAAGCGATCCAGACCAAATATGCACATATACAGGTAACTTTCACTCTCTAAGAAAACACTCTCTAAAAAAGAATTTGAATCTGTTTGCTTTTAATAGCAGACCTACAAAAAGCCGCGCATTAATCACATTCTATCGTACAGATATTTTTGGCAGCTTTCAGGTTTATTAACGGGCCACAGTTGGTGGTGTCTGGGTCACAGCAAGCTGGTAAACAGCATGCAGCCGAGAAAATGTGAGGGCTCTGAGCTCAACGACTTATGCAGACGGTTTGATTAAAGAGCAATTGCAGCTCCCATCGAGAAAATAAAGGTGGCATTATCAAGAAAAGAAAAACTATTTTTAGTAAGGCAGACCTAAGCTGGTGGAAGCAGGATTTCTCATGTATGGGTCTGATTTTCAATCATTACAAATAATGAACTCTAAATTAGTCGTGCATAAAAAAAAAAAGTAAAAAATGCATGCTCATGTGGTTTTATATACAAAGTGTGCATGTGCAGAGGATAACAGGTGTAAAACTGGTTCAGGACGCCTTATTTAAAGGAGGAGGTTCTTGCTGTTGTAGAGAAGGATGGCCCAGCATATTCAACATTTTGGTCACCAGGATGGTTTCCATTAGCCTCGTGAGACCATCCTGATCTTGCGAGCTTTCAAGGTTT
>NW_015150596.1:1126109-1127676 GCF_000732505.1 Cyprinodon variegatus
AGGAGGAACTCGACCACCAGGTCCTCGCCGACGAAGCCTAACCCCTGGCCTGGGTCCAGGTTGGAGTCCGGGCTCCTTCATTACAGGCGATATCATCACAGGCCTTATTTGAATTCTAGTCTAAAGGGCTTTTAGGCTCTTTTTCAGACCCGTCACCCTGAGCTTGTTTACCCTGGGAGACCCTACAAGGAACATTTAAGCCCCCAACAACAGCGTCTTGGATCAACCAAGCTCTAAATAAGCAGTATGAGACTTTTGTTCAGTTATACGTAGTAGTAGTCTCTTATTCCTTTAAATACCAAAGTCATCCCCAAACATCCCAGATATAAAATGAAAAGATACTATCCACACAACTGTGTTCAATCAGTTCTAGTCAAGCTGTAAAGGCTGTAAAGGCCATTGGTATCAGGAATGGAAGGAATTCATTTTTACTTTATTTATGGGGGGCTCCATCCTTCAGTTCATAGCTACTTACAAGCTGAAACAACAGACAACTGCTGTCTCCTTTTTGTGCATGCATACATGCTTACATTAACACACACACACCCACACATGACAGAAGGATACATACATGCATGAATGCAGAATGTCTCACGGCTACAGCTGAAATTCATGCCTTACCTTTAGAAAAGAGGCAGCCCTCCGTATTAGTGTAGTCATCTATGCCAGGAAGTATACGTCTCCCCCCGTTTTTGCCGAGCAAATGTGCCATGATATTATAAGGCAGCCAGACGCACCAAACTGGCCAAGGAGATGGCTTGCTTCCAAAAAAGAAAATTACTTGGTAACACTGCTAACTCAGAGGAATTTAATGATGGCTAACAGTTTAACACAGTTCTTAATTAAATGTCTCTAATTAGCCTGTAATTAGCTGTCAAAGAAAGAAGAGAAGCAATCACACTTTTATCCTTAATTTCCGTGATAAAATTAGAATTTCATAATTTGGGTCCATATCAGAAATGTTTAAAGCACAGAAAAAAAAAAAAAAAATCTCCATACCAACAGAGAGAAAAAAAAAACAATTTAGAGCTCAGGAAAAGAGACGATTGAAACAAAAGGAAAGATTTCACTATAGATGAGACTAAGCAGAGGAAGAGCTATTGAGGGGGGCAGTGGTGTGTGTGGGTTTGGATGTAATTCCCCCAAAAAATTGGTTAAAAAGACACTGAAAAAACAGCAAGATTTACATCCAAACAACGTCTACATTGGTTGAAAAGTAAAAGGTAAAAAGCTGTAATTTCAGATTGTTGAGAAGACGTTAAAAACTGGGTTTGTAACGTCTTTTCAGCATCTATTACTGGACTAATGTGGGAGAAAACAGACCAACTGAACACAACCAAGTTCTCAACAACTGTTTCTAGACTAAATCAAGAATATGATAAATTGACCAGATTTAGCCTAAAAACTCTTAGCCTAGTAAATTAGCCCGACCCGCCAGCGGCCAAAATAAGTTTTGCTGCTAGTTTATCTAGCCTCGATCGTTGCCCCAGGCCCTAAATCTGCCGAGCCAATCACAATGCAGATGATTTTTGAATTTCTGGATGCAAAGCGGGCGGGGTTTTGAATG
>NW_015150596.1:1128720-1130456 GCF_000732505.1 Cyprinodon variegatus
AATGTGGGTTTAAAGACATTTCAATTAGTAGAAAAATTGCAGGAGGGAATATAAAAAAAAGTCTAATCAATCAAAACTTTCGCGACCCCCATGTAGTACCTCTGCGGACCCCCTAGGGGTCACGGACCCCCTGTTGAAGACCTCAGATGTAGAGAAATAAATTAGTCGATACATAAATATTTAATTAGCTTTATTATCAATGGCCTCATGAAAATTTGATCCGTCTCCTTGTGCTCAGATTGACCCTGAACTGTTTTTGGTGCACATTGGTCCCTGTTTGGTTAACATTTTCTAGAACCGCCACTGATGTTAAGTTCAAAACGTCACCAACCTCCAATTGCTGCAGGTTCAACCAGACTACTGACTCTGGATTAGAAAAATATACCAGCTACCACCAAAAAGTGTTTCCTTTGTTTCTTTGTTCCTCCAGTGACTCAATGAGGCAGAGTTTAGTTTTTGTGAGTTTCATATTGATCGAGTCAGTCAGGTTGGCAGACGGTGTTATTGGTGGGAAAGAGGCTCATTATTCCCGATCAGAAGTTAGCTCACTACTAAACCTTTAGTCCATCTTTCATAAGGGGTGCATAGAGAGGCATTACTCTGTCTATGACTAAAGAAGCATTCAGATCGCTTCCCTTTCATGTTTGGCGAACATCAGCCTGAATGTGAGTGCGTCATCTCTTATCTGAAGCTCCACCAGCGCCAACAATTTTGACCAGACTTCTGTGAAGAACACACCTAAGTTGTTTTCTCTTAAAAAGCACTTGCTATGTAGACTGCACCCACGCTCGCCCAGCAATCATCCTCTTCTCACGCTCTTCACCCTCCTCTTCTCTTCCCTCCCGCACACCCACAGATAGCCTCGCTCATTATGCACCTCATATTGTCGGCAATCGATAGAGCGCTGGCAAGAAAAAAAGGAAGATCCATATATGAACAATTTCTTTTTTTTTTTTTTTAACCACAGATATACAGAAAAGAAAAAGGCTGAATAAAATGTTTTACAGCGGAGGCAGGTTTTCATTGCATTAACACAAATAGAATACACAGAAGAAGGCGTCCTATTGTGATGCGGTAGTGGCGCCACACAGGGCGAGCAGATAACATGTGAAGGAGAACTGATGATCACTGATTACTCATAGAATAAAATGAAACCTTATCGCATGGATTCAGGGGTGAATAGATCAGAAGCCTGTGGTTTAGCAGAACAGAGTAACACGTCGCCATGAACAAAATAGAAAACGATGTATAACGAACCATAATAACTTAAAAGAAACATAACAGAAGCCTTTAAATATACAACATGTGAGAAATCAAAAGTCTGATTTTAACGATGCGGTTCTAGTTTCAGAGGTCTCAAAGGTAAACTGTTCATGTGGTTGCTTTGGCAGGGGAGCAGCAGGAGTTGCATTGCTCTCTGTAACCGAGTCTATGCAATGTCTCTTGTTCATCATCACTGCTTGCGTCAGTCTAGCACTCCAGGAGGAAAACACACAACTTTAGGCACAGTTCTGTGTGTAATGAGCGATGGCTCCCGATTGGTTTCTGTGGCTGAGGCCTCTTTCAGACTGAGGAGAATCAAAAGATCTACGGCTTCTTGCTGGAGCAGGACTTGCAGCATTGCTGTCCATAGAACCTGTGATTACAGACGCCATGTTGGGGGACCAAGTGGCACCAGTTGAAGTGATCAATGCAGCGGTCACCTGTCGGCAGAAAAAAGAAATAGTTTAAGCAAA
>NW_015150596.1:1132910-1135232 GCF_000732505.1 Cyprinodon variegatus
ATTATAGGGTTAAAAATTAAGACCTACAAAAGACTGATTTAAGACATTTTAATACCAATTAAGGCCTTAATTTTATTTTAAAGAATTCAATGCCTTTTAAGACTTTTTAAGGACCCGCGGGAACCCTGGTCCTTATATAGTCCATTTAAAGTGTTAAACTAGAGTTTATATCAGAGATATTATTATTATAGTCGGCCTTCAAACAACAAACCAGATTTGTCGATTATTTTCTCCCCAATTTTGTGCCACGAAAGATGAATTTATCTTGTTCAAGAAAGAAAATCAAAGGCTGCTGACTGGCAGCATTTAACAAAAGGTTGACTTTACTAGATGAAGAGAATAATGTGGCCAATTTTAAAGATGCAGCAATGAAACATTATTGAAATTGCACAACATTCATAAGCAGGTATTAGTTCTTGTGTGTAAATGAGACAAAAACATCCTAAATATTCCAGGAACTATAACCAAACAACAACACTGCAAAAAAATCTAAATCTTGATAAGTCATTTTTTTCTTAAAATAAGTGCATTTGTTCTTGAATTGAGGAGACAAAAGAGACATTTTGCCAATGGAACAAGACATATTTAGATTTAAAATAAGAAAACACAATTGCATTGTCTTATTTCAAGTGAATATTATATAATTATCTTATTTTAAGAGTAAAAATACTCATTCCATTGGCAAACTATCTCATTTACCTACTCAAATTAAGGGTAAATACACTTAATTTAAGACATTTTTACTTATTTCTAGATCATTTTTCCAGTGAAGAAAATGCTGCAAAAAGGCTGATATTCATGTTGGTTCATTCAGGGAGGTGTCAGGAAAAACCCGGACAGGTGCACAAAAATATCCTTTCATAATTCGATAGCCCCCCCCACCCCGGCTTCTGTCACATCTTTTTGTTTTGCGCTAGTCAAGTTATCGTACGTTGATGAGTCGATTTTGTTCTGAATATTTTCTGCCAGCCGTTCGCTTTTTCTGTTTCTTGTGTTCAATTCAAGAGAATGATACAAAAGCTGTAGCCTTCAGTTAAACCTCCTACTTCCTTCCTACTTGATTCCTTCACCCTCTTTAACCACATTGCACCTTAGCTAATTTCATGATTTGGGTTTCTGCAGCAACATATTTGAACTTGTGCAAAAAAAAACAAATGTCCTGCAGTTGCAACAGATTGCTGTAGGAGCAGCATTGCTCCAGTGTTCCACTGATGGAGAAGAAAAACAGCTCAAAGTAAATCTCAAAGGGTCTCCTATGCTCCCATGAGATTATTTATCTCTGGATTTGAATGCTAAACATATTTTAAGTACTTCTGCTCAAAGCACCACCCTTACATCTCATCCTGTCTTCCTGTTTCTGATTGGCTGGGACTGAAATGCATTCACACTCCAGGGTCTGAATGAAACATGCCGAGGCGGGCAGCTGCACTGGAAAAAATCTAAATCTAGATACGTTGGATTGAGGAGGTAAAAGAGAGATTTTGCCAATGGAACAAGACAATTTACACTTAAAATAAGAAAACACAATTGCATTGTCTTATTTAATGTGCATTTTATCCAATTATCTTATATTAAGTGTAAAATTACTCATTCCATTGGCAAACTATCTCATTTACCTACTCAAATTAAGGGTGAATACACTTAATTTAAGACATATTTACTTATTTCTATGTCGTTTTTGCAGTGAAGGTATCTGGATTTGGCTTGCTAAAAATAACTAAACATTTCTTAAAATAAGAATTTTATTATTTCTGCCCCTAAAATAAGATAATTTGATAATTACAATGAGATAATTGAGCTGGTTTTTCTTATTTCAAACAGAAAACATCTTATTCTGTTGTCAAATTATGTAAATTACCTGCATAAAACGAGAGAAAATACAATTATTTAAAGAAAAATGTAGCGGTTTGGGCTGCACAGTGCGGCAGTGGTTAGCATCGCTGCCTTGCAGCAAGAAGGTTCTGGGTTCGATTCCTGGCCCAGGGTCTTTCTGCATGATGTTCTCCCTGTGGATGCGCGGGTTCTCCTTATTCCCCTTAGGTGTGAGTGTGTGTGTTAATGGTTATTTGTTTCCCTGCGATGGACTGGCAACCAGCCAGGATGGACCCCGACTCTCACCCGTGCACAGCTGGAGATCGGCACCAGAACCCCTCGTGAGCCTAGCATGGATAAATGGATGCAGCATTGATCAACCCTAAAGACCGCAGTAACAGTAGGACGGGGAAATCTTATACATCTACAGGTGCTGGTCATAAAATTAGAATATCATGAAAAAGTAGATTGATTTCAGTAATTCCATTTAAAAAGTGAAACTTGTATATT
>NW_015150596.1:1136832-1138719 GCF_000732505.1 Cyprinodon variegatus
TATACAAGTTTCACTTTTTAAATGGAATTACTGAAATCAATCTACTTTTTCATGATATTCTAATTTTATGACCAGCACCTGTATATAGGCTCTAATTTGGGCTTGAGATGCATCCTTAGTAAAACCAGAAACCTGTACTAAAAGCTCAAGACTTCACCTTTCAGAATGGGTCCAGCAGACAGAACGCGGTTGCCGGGGTTTGGTGCAGGAGCTGGGGGAGCCGCAGGGCAAAAGTTTGTGTTGCATGCCCTAGAAGTGACGGGCCTCTGGTGGGCCGGGCAGCCGGCTGAAGGCCGACCTTGCTGGAGACACTGGATAGTTCGAGTCTGAACCCCTCCTCCACAGGATACCGAGCACTAAAGCAGAGGGAAAGCAGCAATGAGGCAAAAACAAATGAATATGCATCTCCAAGAGGCAATCATCAGAGAAATACAAACAGAAGAAACTCTGCAGCATTTGCTGTGAAGTATTTGTGATGAGAGCAGACAGAGGAGGGAGGGGAGAGGAATGGATGGATGGAGGAAAAGTCCAGGCAGAGAGCGAGAACAGATGAACACCAATATCCCAAGCAGCATGTTCTCGCCCTCTAGCAAAGCTGTCAGGAGACATCTTGCCTGGTCCGAGCGTACAGGCATCCCGAGCTTCAGATCAAGCAGAATAAGACACTGAGCCTGAAGACTTTTTGCATAATAAATGATGCAACAGTTAGGCCACACAACCTT
The DNA here is from genome assembly GCF_000732505.1 of Cyprinodon variegatus. NCBI lineage: Eukaryota > Metazoa > Chordata > Actinopteri > Cyprinodontiformes > Cyprinodontidae > Cyprinodon > Cyprinodon variegatus. The sequence goes on from NW_015150596.1 coordinate 1,137,555, forward strand.
CTAGCAAAAAAAAAAAAAAAAATCTGGGTAAGAGTGGAGGCCCATTCCCCATGGCTGTTATTATACAGCTAGCTTACATGTGTGAGTAACGCTCCACCTACGTTGTACAGTCCATCTCTGGGAGATAATAACACAGAGGATCCAGTTCACAGGGTCCAATGTCTTGAACTAAGCAGTTCAAGCTTAGCTTTAAAATTGATTTATTTATGCCAGAGATTTCCAGAGAACAGAGTCTGATGAAGCGAAATCAATCACATGGGAGAAGTCGGGTGGAAAATACATTTCATGAATTTCTCTTGTTCTCAGTTATAACTACTTTTAGAGGAGAAGCTCATATTTAGATGGAAGTATCAGGTGATTCTGTGTTAAACACATAGATGATGGGTGCCGGTTGAAGCAGTTCTGCTTTGGTGGTAGTTTCCTACCTCATAATGTTTATTTTATTTTTTTATTCAATGCCTGGTTTGCATGTTTAAACACCAAAGTTTAGAAATAAAAATGTGGAAGAATGTTTTTCAAATCAGAAATCCCATCTTTTACTTCATTAATAGCCGTTAGAACCACATGGTTCTAAAACTGTTCTATTTCCTTTACTGTTAGTCATAACGAGTTTGGCTATAAATTAGCTGGATATTAAAAAAAAAAAAACACTAAAAACCTATAAACTGTGACGGATTAGTTACAGTGACCCGAGTATTATCACTGTTGGCTACCTGTGCTCTGCTCCTCCCACCTCTGTAATAAGGGTGTGCAAAGAAATCGTCATGACGATGCATCGCAATTCTAATTTTTTTGTGATCTAAGGCAAGAATCGATTATAAAAAATTAAAAAAAATGAACAAATAAAACGCATGAATGGTTGGCGCACATCAGCCAAACTGTAATACAACTTCCAGTCCAGCAGATGTCGCTGCGGATGTGTTGACGCCCGCTGCTTTGTGTCACAAGCATTTCCGGCCGCTGGATACTGAGACGAGTCATTCGTAAACAAAATATGGAGGAGACTGAGAAAATTCGCCCCGCTTGGATGCATTTTGGCTTTAAAAACAAAGAAGGTAAAAATGAAATTGATATGATGCACGTCATTTGCAAAAGGACCACTGAGGCCATGTAAACGGCACTGATTATCCTTATTTTGTTATTTTAAGTTTTATGAATCATAAGA
>NW_015150596.1:1139466-1140697 GCF_000732505.1 Cyprinodon variegatus
CAATGCATCGCAATATTTCAAGTATCGTGATGCATCGTGATAGAATCGCATCATGGCATGTGAATCGTGATTGGAATCGAATCATGACTTCTTTGCCAATACCCACCCCTACTCTGGAATTGGAACTTGAGCAAAGTTATGCACCTTCACCAGGTTCCAGTTCCAAATCCACCCCGTTGGTTCTAACTCCTCCTAATTGTAATATTTTCTAAAAACAGATTTAATCTTTTGCATTCCATAAAACATGTAACAACATATTCAAATAGATCATGGGGAGCGCATGCAAATGAAATATAAATATTTAGAGGTAAATACTTTTCTTTTTGTTTTTGCTGCAGCTTTACCTGCCTTTAAAGGCAAGTTAAGTAAATATTTATTTTCTGTTAAGAGTTCAGTTTAATTAAACCTCTATCTACAGACCTTCTGCGGATTTTCTAATCTAAATTTTTTTAGCTTTAAGTAGAATTAAAAGTACTGATTCTTCCCCTTCTTTAACTTATCAGGCGGTTTAGAAGGGCTAAAAATAACTTTATGTCCAGATAATATTTTACTGGTAATTTATGTTTTTTTTTTGCACATGTATTCATTGATGCTTTTCTTGTTCTAAAAACTTACAATTCCCTGGTCCAAACTCTTTCTTTGTAGGTCTGTTCTTGGTTTATTTGTCCTGCTGGAAGTCAAACCTCTCCTGCAGCCTTATCTCTTCTCCAGCTGCTCACAGCTTTTCTCAGGCTCAACGCTAGAAAATATTAAATTCATGATTGGATCAACAAATAACTGGAATATTTCCAGCAGTTAGTTCCCAGATCAAATAAGTCAGCCCAGCCTGGCTGCTTAAAAACACATAACTAAATAAAGGTAAATAAATAAGAATTGAGATGACATTAGCTGGGATTTGAAAAATAAAGGGCCGTCTTTTGAAAAGAGCCAATAAACGATGTGTAGTTTGTTTCTAACAAACTGATCCAAAGGTTCAGTCTGCCTCGCATTTAAACCCCATTTCTACTCATCAAAAAGTGATTTACAGCAGCTGCCGTCTATAACGGCCGGAGGTTTCCTCTTAGAGCATGAAAGCCAATCCTGACATCTCCTTATAGTATTTGAAACAGACTGATAGATAAAAACATGACCTTTACACAGTATTTTTTAATTTAGTTAAAAAGTTTTATGATTTAGATCAAAGGTCACAGATTAGCGGACTGCGGTCCGGATCCGGATCCACCTGCTGGCT
>NW_015150596.1:1141221-1143384 GCF_000732505.1 Cyprinodon variegatus
AAAAAGAAAGAAAATAACAAACGATCAGTTCAGGGGTTTGAGAAAATATGGGAATCAGGAAATTTTCAATATACCAAACTGAACGATTGCTGTTCTCTACTTCAAAAACAATTTAGATTTTAAAATGGGAAAATATTCTATTTTTTTAAATATTTTTTTTTATATAAAAATGCAATGATAGGGATAAAAACCAAATTTTATTTCAGTGTTAAATACTGTTTAAAGTAAAAGTTTATAGTTAAAAATGTCTCTGAAATGGTTGAAGATTTTCTTTATTCGATCCCCCTGATTTTTAATTGGTTACCTCTGATTTAGATGATTTACTAGAACTCTCTTATAAGCCTAAAAGTCTTTACTTTATACAGTTTGCAAACCAAGTATAAACAGGTGTACCTGCTGCCAGGGAGAAGGGTACCAGCCTGACACCCCGCCGCTGAAGGTTGTTCTACCCGAGGCCTCCCGGGGGAGCTCTGGGCACGGAGCTCGGCTGCAGACCTGCTGCAGATCCACTGAAGGTTTGGCAATATTTCTGCAGCGCCGTACAGGATACTGCACGTACCTGAGCAAAACAAACACAGTGGAAACTCAAACAGGCCGACCCTACAGGCTCTCCGGTTTAAAGGTAATCCACATGGATGATGCAGCCGGGGCTCAAGTGTCTGTGCCAGTGTATACGAGTGGGATGAAAGCCCCGGTGAGAAGTCAAAGGCTCATACCCTCCCTGTGAGTCTCTCTCCCCGCAGCGAAGCTCTCTTCTCTGGATGCCGGAGCCACAGGACCTGGAACACTGAAACAGAGGAGAGGGAATATTTAGCAGATCACCTGTGGAGGGTTCATATCACAGCAAATATCACAGGTAGGGCTGAAACAATTAATCATGATTAATCTGTTACTGAAAAAATTTTCAATTAATTCTTCATTCTTAAATTTTTAATTAATTAATTAATTATTTAATTAATTAATTAATTCTTATATTAATTTAGAAACTGATGATTGGTTATTTGGAGTGTAGAGACTCTAAAACAAGCCTTTAGCTGAGAGAACAACCCATTTATAGCTATAATTACACAAAATTGTAAAAAAAAAAAAAAATTTATATATATATAAATATATATATATATATATATATATATGTAAATATTTAACATTTTAGATAGTCAGAAAGTTTTCACCCGGTTTCATTCTGTAAAAATCTTCTTTAAAGAACCTTTGCTATCCGATTTAGGTCTGAAACAAGGAATCAGATTAATAAATTCTTGAAATAAACTAATTTAGTAATAGATAAATCGTTAAATGGAGTGTAGAGACTATGAAACATGCTTTTAGCTGACAGGGCAACCCACTTAGAGCAGGAATTATACCAAAACTGCAAAAAAAAAAGAAGAAAAAATCATAAATATTTTGAATTTAGGATTTTTTAAAATCCTAAAAAATATGCTCTATTCAGAACTCCTCAAGTGGAAAAGTTTATTACCTGGTTTGAATGTGTAAAAAAATATTCTTTAAGGAACCTTTGACTATCTGATTATTAATCAATTAAAGGAAAAATTATTGAGTCGGTTCACTTGATGAGTTGGATATTTGCACTTTTTATGATTTTTTTTAATAAACTTCTCTGCTTTGTGCCATGTTGCAATCCATGGTTAAACTCATGTGATTTCAATTTACAGTAGCAGCCATTCACAATGGCCCTTCCCGGTAAAACGCCAGCCCGATAGCAGCCCACTTCCCTGCAACTCCAAAAAAATCCCCGTGCATCTGACTCCACCCTTTCACTGAAGGGTCTGACCAGGAGATGACGCTTCTCTTTAGATCTTAATGTCCACAAATCATGACAGAAAGAATATTTTAGTACAAATATTGATGTTTAAAAAGGAACTATCAAGGAAAGTCAGAGGCTTCGAAATTCACGGGTTTATAATTATGATCTGAGAAGTGTGGAGTGCATTTCTACTGAGTTAATATAAAAACCATGTTTCACTTTTATCTTAATTCACAAAAAAAACATTCCAATTATTTTCTGGCTGTGGAGCCAACAATTTGAAATAAGGAATTTTTCTTAAGACTCCAACAAAGATTATTGGCAACAAACAGACAAGTGCTGTGTCCTGTTCGTCCGTCGATACGACGAGGACCATCTATTCATCCTATGGTTGGGGAAGT
>NW_015150596.1:1143691-1145154 GCF_000732505.1 Cyprinodon variegatus
TTTTATTTGTCCCTCTATTTTTTTCCACTAATTGAAGTATCTTTAAATCCACATTAACATGAATTCAACAGACTGTAGTAAACAGATAAATGGAGTCAGAAGATGTCTTTCAGTCATCAATGAACACATTCAGCGACACACAGGAGCTCTTTCAAGCTGGGCACCGTTTCATCCACAACACCTGTCCCATCAACCAGGAAGCAGAAACACTTTAATAATCCCAGGGAGGGATTACTTTAGTTACATTACTCCATCTGTGATAGAGTGACTATAGGACCAGTGAAAGAACACTATTTCATATTATATATATAATTAGGGGGTCCGGAGGAGACCTGCACTTGAAAAAAATTGAAATCTGGATAAGTCATTTTTTCTTAAATTAAGTGCATTTGTTCTTGAATTTAGGAGGTAAGTGGGACACCTTGTCAATGGAACAAGACAATTTACATTTAAACGAAGAAAAAACAAACCCTAACCCTTATTTCAAGTGCATATTGTCTAATTATCTTATTTTGAGAGTAAAAATGCTCACTCAAACTCATCTTATCTACCTACTCAAATTAAGGGTAAATATACTCAATTAAAGACATTTTTACTTATTTCTAGATCGTTTTTGCAGTGTGTTACTGATATTTCAGAGCACAGTGAGGCGGCTTTTAATCTGAAGCTAACAACTGCCACCATCTCTGATAGCTCATTATAACTGTTCATTATTTTTCACAATCACATTATTACAGCCGTGTAGCAGAGCTCAAAGAACAAGAAAAGCGTTCAACTGGAAACCTACCTGCCTGAACGGCTATATTGAAAGTATGGCGGGGAAAATCCTGTTTACTAGATGAAATTGGATAAATGAATAGGGGACGATCAGGCAGCTGAAATATTCACTGCGAGCTGCTTTCATCTCAGCGACGGTCTCTGCTTTCAGCTCAGGTTGTTTTCGCTGTTTGTTGTTTTCACCAATCTTCTAGCAGGGAGGTAAAGCTGAGCACTAATGATAGTTTCAAATGAATCCAGCTGCCCTGCATATTAATATGTGGAAACTACTTTGCTGCTCTGAAATGAATTTCTCTATTAATGACTGATAAATGCCTGAAGCCTGTGATGATATGTGTGAGGTGCAGTCTACTCTATTTAAAGAACAAAATGCCGTCTGCAGAAAGAAATCGCATAGACTACAGCTGCTCTGCTGGTTTACTTAGAAATACCTTTGCTAAAGTATTAAAAGTCTTTGAATAACCATCATGTTTATTGAGTTGCATAGATATTTGATTTCATAAACAAAAAAATACTAATTGTACTGTGGCAGGAAGTGAAACACGTCAATAATTTGTTGAACAAACTTTTTGTTGTTTGTTTGTCCTCCCATTTAACTCTGACCGTCTTCCCTGCCTGAGAAGCAAAGCAAAGCATATTTTCTCCACATTTCATGGTAAAGATGGTGGTTCAGGGGGATGTTTCTA
>NW_015150596.1:1146944-1147859 GCF_000732505.1 Cyprinodon variegatus
TGGTGTACCTAATAAAGTGGCCGGTGAGTGTACATGAAATGCAACTTTTGGCCTTGGCACATGTAGCACTTTTTGCCACATATACATTTGCACTATTTTGTGTTGTTAATTCTGTGTATTTTACAACTCAAATTGTTTTGATTTGCACAATATTGTCAAAAAAGGTCAATGAGCTGAATCTGATTTATGCGATAAAAACACTAAATAATAATTTTGAGTATGTATTGGTATGTAATTTACGGTGGTGTAAGGTGCTGGAAAAAGTTTTAAAATGGATCTTGAAAAGTGCTTGATTTTGACTTCGGAAAAGGTGTAGGAACCCTGATTATAAAAAGGATTTTGCATGTAGACAAAGTTCCTTTAATGGTTTAAAACTTCCAGAGGTGCATTTAAAATTTTACTTTAAGTTATTTTTCTTTGTCTTATTGTTTAAGGTTTGTGGAACACATAATGAATAGCTTTAATGCCGACAACTTCTCTAAAGTTAACAGATACATACCTTCTTTTATGCTTTTCCTTTCTATAATGTGAGTTTATTTGGTTAACTTTATTAATTATTCTATTCTGAATGTTCTAACCTAAACCAACAGTCTGAAATAAAACCCAGTCACTCCCCTCATTAAAATGTGGATAAAATAGATTAAGATTTGAGATGCAAGTTATTGATTAATGAATTAATCTAATTGAATAATAATTCATTTCTACGCAGCGATTTTATAAGAAACAATAAAGTTTTCTCTTGTACCAAGAGGATCTACGGAAGAGGATTAGGGCCACTGAAAAAAAAAAAAGTTAACTGATTTTTAAATTTTATTTCAGTTTAACGTGGGAAAAAAGTCAGAATTCTGACTTTTTTTTTTTCCAGAATTCTGAGATTAATTTCAGAATTCTGACTTTAAGCTCAGAATTCTGACT
>NW_015150596.1:1148760-1151961 GCF_000732505.1 Cyprinodon variegatus
AGGTGTACCTAATAAAGTGGCCGGTAAGTGTACATAAAATGCAACTTTTGGCCTTGGCACATGTAGCATTTTTTGCCACATATAAACTTGCACTATTTTGTGTTGTTAATTCTGTGTATTTTACAACTCAAATTATTTTGATTTGCACAATATTGTCAAAAAAGGTCAATGAGCTGAATCTGATTGACTGTCTACCTCAAAGACGAATGTTTGCATTTTTATATTTTCAATAAATGAATTGAAATTGAAGTGAACCTGTTGAGTGATTTTGTTCGAGGTAACTGTTTATACATCGTCTCAGGCAGGTTAGATATCAAGCAACGTCTACCTGACTGAATCATGAGACAGGAGTGGAGCATCCCCTTGCAAAAATGTTTCATAAGCACACATTAATTTTATAATCATCATTGAATAAACCTAACATCTTGTTTCAAATTTTTGCACAATGGCAAGAAAATTGCTTTTGACTTTTTTAAATCATAAAGTTTGGGTTTTTTTTCCTCAGCAGAGGAACTGACTGTGCTTCGCCATGCAGGTGATAACTATAGCAATTTATAGATTTTATTATTACAAACAGAACAATATAAAGTGCATTCTGCATCCTTGTGGTCGTTAAACAGTATAAATAATTCAGGACCAGACTCCTCCCCAGCATTACCTACTTATTAACAGTGAATCTCTGCTTAAGATAGAGTAGCCCTCTAGTGGACAGCGGTAACATTACAACACACAGACAATCAATAGAGAGGACTGGAAACAAAATTCAAACTATCTTTAGTTAAAACGGGACATATTGTAAACTTATAAACATCAATTGACAATTAATAACAAGTCGTTTATTAGCTAACCTCCTAAGTTAAGCTATTTTAATTGGATTAAACTGATCATGGGTGGAAAAAAGTTCAGTAACGTGGTAACTTATAAAAAAATATATTTCTGTGCTGGATATCATTTGGGTGTATAACAGAAAATACCCCCTAGAAATTGTGAAAAACTGGATTACTTTTTTCCACATTTAAAATTAAAGTCTTGGGTTTTATGAGAAACCAAAAAAAATGATAAATAAAACCCAAAGGGGATTTTGCATCTCCCTTTAATCCAGCTTTTTCTCTCACCTCTCCCCAGGGCGTCGGGATCCACTGAAGTCTGTCGTTCTTGGGGCACCTCCGTAGGACGCACGTCTCCTGGGCTTTTGGCCTGTGGTGCTGTTTGCACATGCTGTCGGGCACCACCACCGCAGTGGCCCCTGGATCAGTGCTGCGGCAGAACACGGTCCGCTTCCTCAATCCACGGCCGCAGGATTTAGAGCACTGGGGAAAGACGAGGAGGAAAAAGGTTACACAACAGTGAGGCTAAAGCTGATAATCCTGGTGCTTTTATGAACCATTAAGAAAAAGATTTATTGACCCTTAGTGGACGCTATCAGAGATGCACCATCATTTTGTTACTTTGAATGTCCTGTCTTTGTTTTCTCCTTCAGTTCCCTTCAGATTCATTCACATTAATAAGGTGAAATCCTTGGCATAGACACCGTGGATCAATCTGTTATTCACCGGATGGTGGCAAAGCAAAAAGAAGGTCACCGATATCAGGGGAACAGAATATGATATACGATAAACCAACAATGAATGTGAACTCATCAGAGAGGGGGAGACGGAGCTGCACTGAACTCCGCATGAACTGTAGAGACGAACAACAGAGTCCAACGGCTCCACAGGGACTGAGGGCCACGATCAGAGAGGCTTCCTATTCATTTCCTAAATCCCATCTACAGACGCAGACCCATGAATCTATTTACACTCCCCTCTTGTCCTCTCTAACTGAAAACTCCAACTGATCTTTTCAGCAAAGCGTTGCCTCCTCTCTGCATGAACTGGGACCAGTGTTGCAAACCACTGCAAGCAAGTTGCACAAGCATCCCAAAGACTGATGGCTGAGTGACAGTAAAGTGTTCAAACTGTGCCGGGGATGCCAGCCAATAACGCTCAGATGTTTAACTCAACTATCAGATAGAAATATGACTGCAGAGAGGTTATAGAGCACCAATCTACACTTTACAGGGTAAATTTACAGATGGAAAGTTTATGTTTCTAACCAACTGGTGAGGTTTAATATAAGCAACAAGAAAGGGTTCCAGGGTGCTTTGCTCTTACTGTAATTATTTGACCAAACATCATACCCACTATGCATTTTCCCATGTATAAATACATCTGAAATCGAAAGCAACAGGAAAGAATTTTAATAATTACAAGGCATTTTAATAAAACAATGATAAAAAATAACAATATTAATTATTTGAGACTGTATTGAAAAATTATCATTGTAAAATAAGCTATTTAACGGTTTAAAAATGGCTTATTCATAATATAATACCAATGGATGCTCTCATAATCTGTATTTGTTCTCCACATGTCCAGCAGAGGGCAGTAGAGCTTTATTTGAGATTGATGGTGATGCTGTTTGAAGAGGAGTGAGTGCAAGTTATATACATCTAATCTGAATGTGTAAGAAAAAAGTATTTCTATAAAACTTTGTAGAACATTATACAGCAAACAACAGAAAGAGAAGGTAGCTCTTAGAAACATCATAAATTTATAAGTTTCATGAAAAAAAAAGTGAAAGTCAAGAGCAAAGTCACAGAAACGTGTAGAATTAGATGGATTAGATTTAGTTTTGCGGACTTAAAGTTAATGGCATCACTTTTACGCACAGACAGGCAATTTAATCTCCAGCTCTTCCATGTATAAATCATTAAAACTCCCCTTTGGGTTTTTTCCAGGTTCAATCTTGCTTAAAATCACTGGAAAAAATGACACAGCTCACCATCCTGATGTGGATCTGACTCCATCTTGGACCAACACATTAAGAAGTCATGAGATACTAGATTAAATCCTCACAGAACCAATAATATATCTGATCAGGTCATATCCATTTTGTTGACCAAAAACTCAGACATCAGTCTTTGGGATGCTTGTGCAACAACGCTTTTATTGGTTCCGCTATCGGGACGGAACCAATAATGGCGAGCCTTTATTTTTTTTAAATAAAAAAAAAATGTCAATTTTAATGTTTTATTTAGATTACAAAAATAAATCATAATAAAAATAATCCTATTTATGATGTTTTAAAAATTAAGGCCTACGAAAGACTAATTTACCGTATTTTATTTTGAAAAATTCAATGCCTTTTAAGACTTTTTAA
>NW_015150596.1:1153781-1155461 GCF_000732505.1 Cyprinodon variegatus
TCGGTTAATTGGCTTCTCTTAATTCTCCTTAGGTGTGAGTGTGAATGGTTGTTTGTCCTGTTTGTCTCTGTGTTGCCCTGCGATGAACTGGCAACCTGTCCAGGCTGGAGAGAGGCACCAGCCCCCCTCGTGACCCCAGCTGGGACAAAGCGTGTCAGACAATGAATGGATGGATATTCTACGGTTGCTTTTTTCTCTTCTTGTTTCAATCTACATGGTTTTGGGAGTTTCTGTATTGTTGTGTGGGAAACTTTTAATCATGAATAAAATCAATTAACTGAAAATGAACATTTTTTATCAAAGCAAATAAAGGAGAAAAGTAAGATTTGTCTTTAGATAGAATGCAGCAAAGCAGGCGCTGGCGGTTATTTCCAGCGACTGAATCAGACCCACCTGTGACCATGATCCCGTGCTCCACTCCGGCGGGCAGGCCTGGGTGCGGCACGGCTGGATTTGGGCCGGAGAGATAACGGGACAGAGGGAGTGGGCCGCCACCTCCTCCCTCTGGTAGGTCACCTTCCTCATGCAGCGCAGCGCCCTGGTCTGTTGGCCTCCTCCACATGAGCGGCTGCAGGGCCCCCAGTCCCCCGTGGCCCAGCTGTGGAGGAAAACGGAGGCTTTGCGTCAGTCTGCAGCATAAAACAGCTCTGACAAGAGCAGTCAGAGTGGGAGTCTCTGTTATCAGGAAGCCCACCACATAAATGAGCTCCCAATCAGAGAGTTAAACCACAGCTTTAGACCTCAGTCTGCTTTGCTTATTTTAGTCGAGTTTTTAAAACATTTACAGCCTAAATGTTCAGTGATTTTAATCTGGGGAGGAAAAAAATTAAATGAAACCCAAATCTCATAAAACGTCCGATTATTCAGCTGTTAAAAACTTCACCCAGGTTAACATTAAAGTTATGATTTATTGTAAAGCAGAAACGCCGACCTGAATTATTATTTCCGCGACCCACCCGCACCATCCATCACAATCTTTTCTTTTCCTGTGAAACTAAACATTAAAGCCATATTGTACACAACCCTGCAGATGAGCTTTCCCAGATTTCTTCAGCCGACCGCGGCGTACAGTATGGCACAAAAGCTCCTGTTTCCTGACAGTTTCTTTTGTTTCTTATGTTACAGTTAAATGTGTCGTCATCAAATATGAGACAAAGAGAGCCTCAATGAAGAGTTTAAAGGATGGTTTCCTTTGCTGGGAGAAAAAAAAATGTTTTCCAAGGTAATTACCCTCTAAACCTAATAACTGGTTGTGCCACATTGGCATGAAGGATATGTAATAATTGACAATGACTGTTTTTTATTGCCGTGCAGGAATGTTTGCTCACTTTTCTTTAAATAATTGTTTTAAATCAGCCACAGGAGTTTTAATAAGTGTTGCACCGACGCCATTTTTTGGCCCTGATACAGTATCGGCCGATACCGATACCATCTGTTTGAAATTGATGTGTGTGTGTATATATAGAGCTGCATACTACTTGGATATAAAATAATTGCCATCATGGCTTCATGTCAAGCTGCTGCCTACCTTTGTGAAGCAGGAAAAAACATTAAGACAAAGTGAATCCAGTAGAACTTTTATTGCCTACCTGGAATGGGTGACAACAGTTTAAAGGAATAGTACACCCAAAACATGATTAGCCTTCATTTTCTACTCACCCCCATGCTGAACAACACTCT
>NW_015150596.1:1157843-1159365 GCF_000732505.1 Cyprinodon variegatus
GTACGGCTGGAGCTGGGATCTCCCAATCTCGTCCGACGTTCTAAATGCCATGTCGCCCTGACGCCCTACCGGAGAACCCCGACCTCTGCGCCTGTGGAGCAACATGCCAATGCTGCGGTGATGCGTACGCGCAGTAATCTCATCCATAGTCCCATTGTGAGCCATTTTGTATGTGCATTTTTCTACAGGCCAATACAAAACACCTGTTTTTTTTTTGGAGGGGGTGGGGGTGTCACTGTAAGATTAAAATTTCTTAATGCACTAGTTTGCACAAACTACAAACTACTTTGCCGCAAACCACAAAACGCAAAAAAACATCATTTAAATAGGGCGTCTCCAACAGTTTTGCACCTGCCACCAGTTACGCAATCGCTCTTTTTAAATCCCCCGCAAACCATGGTTCAGCCTCCAAACCATTTAAATTATTTCACAGGGTTTGGGTTACTGATTTTCAATAGGACCGGGTTTGTTTTAACAGTGATTTTTTTTAAAATCAACTAACTATTTTATGTTTTTTATGTTAACACTAACTTTTTTGAAGTCAAAAATGATTCTTAGGTTATCTGTAAGAAAAGAAGGAACCAAATAAATAAAATTGAGAAAAGCAAACTTTTGTTAGCATTTAATAACACGCATAAGAAAAACACTTTATTTCCCATCTTTGTATCATCTTCCCTTTATTTGTGCTCCATTTACACTTGTGCAGGTTTTTTTAGCTAATTTCCATATTCCTCTCTTTCCATTAAGAACCGCATAACGAACTTCACTGAAAAAAGCTTCTTTTTTTAGGCATCCTGACTCAGAGGCAAATTTCAACAAATGAGAGGTCTGCTGACCGCATGCTGAGGAGAGGTAGAGGAGCAGAGAGGTTTAGGACAGCGAGCTAAGGAAGAGTCTGTTCCTTCACGCTGCAGACCTGCTCTGAAGGAAGGAAGGGAAAAAAATGCTTTCATTCCCTTTCCGACGCCACAGACAAACGAACCAGAAGGACTAAACTACAATTTGGAAACTGGAAGGTTTTTGGCCGCTTAAATCATCAGTTTGGGACTTTTGGCCTGAAGGCTGTTTGTTTCCGTTTCCCTGATTTATAAATAACAGTATATCATTGGAGAAAAGAGGCAGACCCCGCTTTGCCACAAAACCAATACAGATGTAGCCATAATTTCTATATCTCAAATATCTAGACGGCTGATTTCAAGGTAGAATGGCGTGAAGCTATATTCGTGGATTGTTAGCAGCTTTTTGCACGTCTACAGAAGCTGTAGCACCAATTGGACGGTAGGAGGAGTTAGAATTAACCTAAAACATTTAAAGGAAAATCTAAGATTATACACATTTTTGTTTTTAATGTTTGCTAAGAAATCGACCCTCATTAGTCATTTTTATTTGTTCCAGTTTTTATAATTTTACTTTTTGGTTTTACTTTTGTTTATTCTTACAGTGGGGCAAAAAAGTATTTAGTCAGCCACCAATAGTGCAAAGTTCTCCCACTTAAAAAGATGAGAAAGGCCGGTAATTTTCA
>NW_015150596.1:1161250-1162487 GCF_000732505.1 Cyprinodon variegatus
GTGTTGTTCAGCATGGGGGGGAGTAGAAAATGAAGGCTAATCATGTTTTGGGTGTACTATTCCTTTAAGTAGAATGTGTGGCCTTCCTTTCTTAGATTAATAAATCATATAATCACTACCATCCATCCATCCTTGAGTGTTCTGTAATTCTTTCAAATTAATTAAGACGCTAAATGTGGGCCTGGTTTACTTAGTGTCTATTTAAGCTGTACTTTCTGTGGGTAAAGCATTTCAATTTGTTGTTATATGCCATAAATGCATTCAGCAAAAATCCCAGACCGGATAAAAAAGCCCTACAGATGTAATTGGGGAAGATTTAACAAAAACTAGAGAAAATCTAACTGCAGATCTGTTGGAAATGAAGTTTTTCATTGCTTCCCGTTTTCCTGCTCTATGCTAAGAATGCTGCTACACCACAGTCCAGCATGTCGTCCCTGCAGGGAGAGGAAGCTCAAAGCGTGCCTAAAGCTGAAGGGGTGAAAGGAGTTGAGTTTGTGTTTCGGTGGGTGGGGGGGGGGGACTTCTCTATGACCAGACTGGCTGGGCCCCGCCGGGATCCCACCGTCTCTGCACAATGAAACATAGATAGGGCTGTCAGCACTCGTGATACAGTCCTTCGATATAAACAGGCATTCTTACCCCCCCCCCCACGCCTTCTTAGACACACACACATTTTGAGTGCATCCCATCTCATTGTTAGCTTCTCCTTTCTGCTGTATGAATGCCAACCCATACATCCTGAAGATCCTAATGCATTAAAGCTTTCATGCTGTTCACTCAACTCAACCGTTTTCCGGTGCAGCATGCATCAACTGCTCTGTGCACTGAAAAGAAATGTTGTCCACTTCTATATATAATACGGTATAATCCATGGGTGTCAAGCTGCTGGTTGTAGCTGAACGGACAATCTGTCTGATGTTGGGACTATTTCCTCTACCAACATCAGTTGGGACTTTTTTCAATAGCTTTCAATGAGATAAAAGAAACTGTTTGCTTAAGATTAGGAGCAGGAGCTTTCCTCTTAGGTGGGGGGAACAGAGGCTGCATGTTGGAGGTGCAACCGAGACCTGTTGCAGCAAACTAAGAGTGAACACTTTTCTAGTTTTAGACACAACTAGGTTGCATTTATATGGGAGAATTATCCTGCCATAATGCAAGAGCACATAATTTCAATTTGAGAAAAGAATTTCACCTTCTTGCACTCAAAATTTATAATGCTCACACTCAAAACATGCGC
>NW_015150596.1:1164747-1166516 GCF_000732505.1 Cyprinodon variegatus
TTATCACAGTCGTTCTATTGGCTGGAAAGGTTGCTAGGCGATGATCCGATCCATTCCGAGAGAGAGCAGAAAAAATCCGCAAGCAGAGCCGACGGTTTGCGGGCGTATCTGAGACTCGAGCAGAACGCGGTTTGTGCACGAAGAGAAGGAGGCAAGCGAGAGGAGAAAATATCTGTGCAAGAAGCATTAAATCTGAGAGAAGAAACAAAGATTTGAGAGAGAAGAGAAAATATCTGAGAGAGAGCGCATGTTTGGAGTGTGAGCATTATAAGTTTTGCGTTTTTATGTGCTCTTGCATTATGGCAGGATAATTCTCCCATACATTAATGTTCTTACCTTTGGTGAAACCGGACAGCTATGAAATAAAACTAAAACATTTAGAGAAATGTTAACATGAACTTTAATTTGCAGAGTAGAATCATGCTGGTGCCCATGTGTGTACTTTCTGTGACCCTGTGCTGCGTATCCCTGCTGTGTAGTAAATCAAGCTAGTTCCAGTTCCCTCAGACAGAGGCCTGCATGCTGTAGGAGAACCCATTTATTCAAAGCTCCTGCAACTCTTTACTTTAACGCAATTCCGCTTGGTTTGCTCCTTTGCATGCTGCATTGGCTCCTAAATGGACACACTTTGAAAAATGCATACCATAAAGTGCACTGTCTAGACTAGATACATGTTAGTCTTAGGCTGAAAAATCAAAGATCTTTGTGCTGAAAAATGCATAACAGGAGACATCAGCTGCTGCAGCGGCCATGCAGACTAACAAGGTTCAGAGTATTTCTTCCTTTTGGTTCGTTATAATTCTCGCTTTCTGGAATCAGAAGGTAATTTCCAGTCAGAAATATCATTATTAAATAAATCTGACAGAGAATCCTTGGATGGAGCAACAGATTAGGGTGATGGCATGGAGGCCTTCCATCCAAAACTCTTAGGATCTCCCAAAAGTACCAAATCTGCTCAGATTTCTGTAATACCAGTACAGGTTATTCAAATATTCATTGAGACTATGACTTTTTTTAATGTTGGTGCTCTTTTTTAAGTATTACATTATTAAAGTATTTTTTTAAGTTAAGTATTCTTAATAAACAGTTTCAGAATTTGCACGAATATCTATTAATATTGGGTGATATTGATCCCAGAGAGTTTTCAGGGGTGTATTTAAAGGAATTTCCTCTTTTTAAATTGGGCTGAAATTTTTATTCTTCATAGACAGAATAAATAAAAGGACAACTCATCAAACAGCAACCGTTGTCAATGACATTAACACGACGTAAAAGATGAAATGGCAGAGAGTTTCTGAGTGCTTCTTTGTGTTGCTGAATTTTTCCTATTTAAGGAGGAAAAAACGGGAGAAAAAGGATAAATTACAGAGCGGGCTGAGGAGGGAGATGAAGACAGAGTGAGCAGAGTGGCGGCAGACCACAGCGAGCAGTACAACCAGGGTGCACATGTGCGTCTGTGTGTGCACCTATAATAAAACTGCCCAAAAAAATGTTGGCAACATTAGACGCGGTGCCACATCTCCCACAAGCAAGGACACAGAAAGACAAGCTGTGACCCACACGCAGTCTGAGTACTTACTAGGCCGGGCAGGGCTGCGTGTTGCAGAGATGGGAGCCCAGTGTGGGTCTGGTGTGGGGATTACACATGCTGGAGTTGACCTGGGTGCGCTGGTCCTGCAGACAGATGGCCTTTGAAGAGATGCGACCTGAAAAATTGAGAGCAAGTGAATCTTTATGAGAATTTTCATGCATCTTGATGAGGCATCTTT
>NW_015150596.1:1169095-1170659 GCF_000732505.1 Cyprinodon variegatus
TGGGTGGTGCCCCGCCTCCCTCCTGCAGCGTCCGTGAGCTCCACTTCAGTTTTTGTTTTATTTTAATTAAACCTTTTTTGAACTTTCCTACTGACTGTCTCTCCTTGAATACTGGGTCCTTCTGTCCGCGTTGCATGACACAGATGAACTGACTATCTGTTCAGATCACATAAAGCAGCCAGTAGATCCCTCACACCAGCAACTTCCCTCTTCTGTGTAATGTGTTTATTTATCTATTTATTACAGGAGGGGACTAAAACCATCATTACAGCATAGACTATCTTTGATTTAAGATATCTCTCCATTTTAGCTCCTTGGATCTTATCTCATCTTTAAAAAATCACAGCAACCAGATTCTTAGTGTTAAAGCAGCGCACTTCAGGTGGGCTGATGATAACAACACCAAATCGCTATGGGATATTTTTTCTTTGTCAAAAATGCTTAAGAAATAAAAAATAAGATTACTAGGATCAACACAAAAATCACATAAATCAAACAGCTTTTCGTTATTTCTAAAAAAAAAAAATAATTGACTTATGATCACCTGAACTAAATGGAAATCTAAATAAGTCATTTTTGCTCAAATTAAGTGCAGTTTTTCTTGAATTAAGGAGGTAAATGAGACACTTTGCCAGTGGAACAAGACAATTTACACTTAAAATAAGAAAAAACAATTGCTTTGTCTTATTTCAAGTGTATATTATCTAATTATCTCATTTTAGGAGTAAAAATACTCATTCCATTGGCAGATCATCTTATTTGCCTGCTAAAATTAAGGGTGAATACACCTCATTTAAGACATTTTTTACTTATTTCTAGATGTTTTTTGCAGTGAAGCTACTTTCCTGGCCCCATCCAGGCTCAACAGAGCTGAGCGATTCGTCCGACTCAGTCAGCCTCGGCTCACTGCCAGACCGAGGTCCAAAGGACAAATGTTTATCTACTGGGAAACAACAAGCTTTACCAGCAGCACACTTCCACAAACAAACACTGAGTTAGCTTGAGCAGAAACCTGTGGCAGTAGATATAATTCTGGTCAGTCCTTCTCACCAGCACAATCTGGGCTTTAATGGTTAAAATGTTATCCTGTGATGGTGTGAGATGATTAAAACAATGGCACTCATGATTCAACGTCTTAAATGTTTTGCTTGTGTTTTTTCTTCTTCTTCTTCCAGACATGTTCACAAGTCATTTTTTGCAAGTCAAGTCTCAAGTCTATTTGCATGCTTGCTTGTTTCTCCTTATGTTTTAATCTCCGTCACTGAGACGGTATAGCCTAAAGGTCACTATTAAATCTATGGAATGATCATTATCTTAAACTCGTCGGCTACATCAGCGCTACATGACTGTTTGACAGCCCCTCTGCCGTTTTTTTTCTTTTTTTTTTCTACCTCTGCTGTGTGCGGGTAAGGCGAGCGGCGATCAGTCAAGTTAGTAAAACAAAAAACGCTTAAAAAAATAAATATTGTTCACAAGTCCGAAATTGCGAGTCTCGGACGAGTCTGAAGTCCTTCAAATGCAAGTCTAAGTCGAGTCTGAAGTCATTAAATATGCGACTTAAGTG
>NW_015150596.1:1171488-1173014 GCF_000732505.1 Cyprinodon variegatus
GTACAAGCAGCAAAAAATGAAGCAGCAGACGCGATTTTGCTGCTCCTGTTGCGTTCGGTGTGAACGCAGCTTAAGAAACCTGTCTGTTAGAGGACTTGAGGTCAGCACCATGAAAACCAACGATACACATCCATGGGCTACGTGATCCGATACCTGAAGCCTTGCTGGAAAACAAAAGATGTCCTGATCGGGGCAGACTATCCTTAATGAGCCAGACCCATGTGATACAAATACAGGTTAATTGTTTCTCTTCATTAAATGTTCTCAGCATGTCAGTTACTATCTGAGAGAAAAAAATAATCGCTACAAAGGAGAACAGTAATAATAAAATTTTATAGAGATGATTCTGGTGAATCTGCTTATATGTTTCTGAAGATGATCAGACTGAAGTTTACTGGGGTCTGAGTAGATGGAGCCTTTAGCACAAGGCTAACCATAATGCCTGTGGTTCAGATAAAGTGATAAATATGTAAATATACCGTTAGAGGCTCATCTGAAATCAAGTGCAACAAATTAATAAAGGCTATAAATGTTCCCTGCAAATAATCAAGAAAAAAATTAAAAATCACAAAGCTAAAAAAAAAAACTTTAAAATCTAAAAAAAAAAAGTTATTTTAGGTGTAAAATCAGAATGAATGCAAGACTGGTGCTAAAACTGCACGGCGACGGCAGACGGCAGAGTCGTGATTTTCACACATCATCGAGTCACTCCAGAGGACGAGGAATTACAATCTGCTGGGTGCAGGTATCCGGCTCACTAAGTTGTGTTTTAGACTGGCACGACCTCATCCTGCCAAAGCACAAGAATTTCAATTCCAGGAGGGAATAATCCCGCTTAGCTTCGACGGAGACATCCGGAAGCAGCCATATGTTACACCGCCTCCCCCTCCCCCCCTCCGCTCAACCAGCTGAGCAGCTGTCCAGATGTGAGCACCTTGTCACAGCTCACACTCCTCAACATGTGTTTTAGAGCTGAATAAGGACCTGTGAGTGATCCATGATCCCCCTCCCCCGCCGCCTTCCTCTTTTTTTAATTACAGGGACCAACAGGCCTAAAGCTGAATGTTTGAAGCAGATGAAGATCTGCATTAGGAAGAACTTTACAGTTCAAGATCATGTTCTCTGACCTTAACGCCACACATCCAAAGAGTTCAGTTGCCAAAATCTTAATCTTTTAATCTCCTCTTCCATCAGTCTGTTCTTATCTCTGTATCAACCTCTGTCTCCTTTTCTGTAATTACTGGATGTACTGATAGAGATTATGCTGACATCATCTGAAACTCAGCACTGTAATCTCTGAGTGCTACACTGGACTCATTTTGACTGAGACTCAGTCAAAATATAGTGGAGTTTAATACTTATAAAACATTTTCCTCATTTAAACCGTCTGGCAATATATTTTGAATAAACTTGAATTCAGAACAGAAGCAGTGAAGATGTTATAGCAAGTCTCAATTTCAGAGAGTGTATAATGTCTGCCCAAATATTCACACTTTTTTCTTTCTAGAGGTGAAAATCCTGAAAAA
>NW_015150596.1:1173334-1174766 GCF_000732505.1 Cyprinodon variegatus
GTTGTTCAGCATGGGGGTGAGTAGAATAGAAGGCTAATCATGTTTTGGGTGTACTATTCCTTTAATCATAACTATTGGACCTGCAAAAATGCACTAAAAATCCCAAACCCAAGCTGCTGAGTTTAATAACACCATCATAGCACTACCAAAGATCTAGACCAAAGTGACGGAGCAACTTTCTGAGCCAAACCTCTGCTCACTGGACGAAAGCTGGTAATATGGCAAGAATTCTGTGCTTTATCTGAGCTGTTTAATAAACTCCAATTATCTATGGCAACCCATTTTATGAGAAAATTTAAAGAAAAATGGGAGATTTTATCTAATATCAAATTAATGTATTTCTTTACAAGCCTTTTTTTGGAAAAATAAATAAATAGAAATAATACATGTTTTTGGCCAGAACTTGACAGTTGAAGGGATGCCCCCCCCCCCGCCCCTGTCAGATGGTATGCTCACCTTTGGGAAACAACTTAGACATTTTATCAGCACAGGTCACTAAGGACAACACTGCAGCTAAAACGCTCTCCTAACTTAGCTGCCCACAGACCAAAAGTCTCCTCACCAAAATAGAAACATTAGCACTCGGATGTTTCAAGACAGACAAACAAGTGACCACCAACGCACGGTAGAAATATAACACTGGTATTTTGTTCTGAACTCACAGGCCAGTCATTCCAGCTCTAACCACACCATGTCGGTAGCCCAAGGGACAAAGTGGAGACCAGTTTTTACATGAATATCATTTCTCCTTCTGCTCTTAGACTGGTTTTACACTTCTGTTTTCACAACCAGGGCTCAGAGGTCAAGAGAAAATAGATACTTCTGCTGACAAAGTTATGCAGAGGAACTTCCCACATCCCACCTCTGTTCATTCAACCCTCTGCATGACTCGACCACTTGTGGAACTTTGGTTTTACCGTCTAGGGAACACGCCTGTCCAGCATCATAATATGCTGTTTCAGGACAGGTTCAGACAAGAACTCTTCTCCAAGTTGGTGTTTGTAATATGCCTCTCACTACAAATGTGTAGAGGAAAAAAAAGAAAAAAAGCCCATAAATCTTCTGCTATACTGTGCAGAACATCTCACTCCAGGCAACCATCTGATTTTATACTTTTCATCCTGCTTTGAAAGACCAGTTGACTTAAGGATTTTACTCGCTCTATTAGATTCACATCACATGGCTCTGATGAAGCACATGAGTTCAGAGGCTGGGGGGCCCATAACTGACATGAACAGAAAAAAAGGGACAGTGTTAAAAACTGTAGAGAGCATTCATTCCTAAGGGACGATCCTACATGAAGCCTCAAGCAATTCCAAACTCTAAAAGTGTGCTGCTGACACTCAAATTTATAGTGTGATTAACTCTTAAAGCTACAGTGTGTAATAATTACAGGGATATACAGTCAGAAATGTAATATATTATACATAAC
>NW_015150596.1:1176649-1178422 GCF_000732505.1 Cyprinodon variegatus
AACGGAGAGTCTCCAGACTGATCTGCGAGTGAAACCTTGAAAGCTCGCAAGATCAGGATGGTCTCACGAGGCTATGTCTGCTCAGCCTTTTACCAGAAACTTCTGTCATCACCTGCATCTGCCTGCCTACTATTTCAGTCCATCAACATTAGAGATAAGAAAAAATATATTTTTAAATATAACACTGTGGCTGATTATTGGGCTACCAGAAACATTTGATTATAAGAGCTGCTTTTTAAGAATAGCTTCATGAAAGGAAACCCATATAGAGATAAATCTAACTTAAAAATAGCAAAGCCCCTTTTATGTACAACGTGAAATCATGTTGATTTTAATTAAAATACGGTTATTTATATGGGTTGTGTCCATTAAAAAAGCAAGAACAGGACATCTACAGATGCAGTAACAACCATGGGAATATAAAGAGACTTTACGGCATTCATTTCCAGGAAGCACCTGCACAACAAAAGGAAAAATATATAAACAGAAATTTCCTAATTTCTGTGCAAGGCTTGGTTTATTCAACTCATTGGCTAATGATTTATGTTTTTTCACATATTTTAGAAGGAATGCTAAATGAATGTTTGCCTTTCGTTTTACCTTTACAGTATATCCTTACTTTTATTCCATGCCACAAATCAACTCAACAAGCAGCCAAACAATGAAATCCCTCACAGACCACCCAAAGCTAAAGCCGTCCAATTTCTCTACACAAATCCAACCGAGCTTCACCTTAAATCCTCATCATGTCCTGAAACAAAGCTACAGCGACTCTAAGTTTGCTGACATTGCTAAAATATCACCAATGAAAGTGGCGGCTTACTTCAAACACCAGAGTCTCGTTAGTGGGGCCAGCGGCGTAAAGGCTCTCCGGCTTGTTGAAAGAACGCTGATAATTGAAGACAGTCCCACCAAAATAGAACCTCCCTGGCCAATCCACAGTCCAATCCCTGGTCAGGTAGTACTTTTTCTTCAGGGAACGGACAGCCAGGTAGCTGGTGGACACCTCCATTTCCTGGACATGGATGCTCCTTGCTCCAGCTGGCACTGTCACCATAGAGTAATACTCTGGGAAAGGATGTCAGGAAAAGAGTCACCTGTAAAAATGTGTTTACTAGCGGCTCTGTAAGTCCTACTTTTTACTTAACCAGAATAATAATATTCTTTATATGCATTTAATCTTTTGTTGCTCATTATCTGCTGAAATGCAAGGCTTTCTCACTTATATATTAAGCTAAACTGCACAAACTAAGTGGAACTTACCATTAGCCCGGTGCTGAAGTGTGTACTGGCCCTTTAAAAACTTGCAAGTGGAGTTGTCTCCTTTACAGACCCCACAGGCATCAAGGGAGGCCTTGGAACCCAATATGCCATCACAACCCACAGCCTGAAAAGAGTAATATGTTTTGTTTTACAGGTATTATGTCGAGCATACAATACAGCAGACCTTAAAAGTGTTGACAAAGCTTCTTAAATCCAATCCTGTGAACTTTACAATAAAAAAACAACAGTTTGGAAAAAAAGGTACTAAAACCCGGTTGTAAATCAGTCACTCATTTACTTTAGACCAAATTTTAGGACTCAGCCTCCCAGAGTAGGAGCTTGTCAACATTCCACATCTTAATGTTGGAACATCTGATCTCTCTGTTTTCCTGAATAATGCCAAGTCACTCAGGATGGGAAGAAATGTTTTGTGCACAGCCCACTTAAAGTTAGATTTAAAGGAATAGTACACCCAAAACATGATTAGCCTTCATTTTCTACTCACCCCCA
>NW_015150596.1:1180162-1182027 GCF_000732505.1 Cyprinodon variegatus
TGAAAAATGTTGCATAGTATGCCTTTAAATGATAGAACATGAAAAGTAGGTTATTAAATTAAAGAAATACCCCAACTTTTTCCCCAACTTGATTCTGACACATTCTTTATAAGTCCTAATGCAAATAAAAACCTAAAATAAAATGATTTACCTCACACACTCCGTCAATGCAGACACCTTCTCTCTGGTCGGAGCAGGAGGTGCCGTCTTTCACTTTGCTCGACATGGCAAAGAAAAAGTCAAAATCTTCTGCAATGCAGTAGAGTTTACAGATGTCCTCCTCTGCAGGGAAAGAAAAAAAATGCTACAGAACACTCTTTCTCTTTGACCAGGAGAGTTTAAAATGGAAATGAAAGAAATTGGCAATAGAAGCACTTCTTGGGCCCATTGGTTTATTTTCAAACTCAGATCAGTAATCACAGAAAGGCCTCCAAGGTCCCCTCTGATTAAAACAAATGATGGTGAAGGTGACTTGGACCAAGAACGAATCTGTTCTTCTCCACATGGTCCCTTTCATTCATCAGCAGTTTAAACCAGACTGAGATGACAGCAAAGCTCTTCCTCACCACACTCCCTCTCCCTTTCACGGCGTAACAAAGCCAGCCTGCAGGCTTTCCTTTTGTAAACCTTTCCTTCTGTTTGAGGCTACAGGTAGCTACATGTTTCCCATGCATAAGAAAAAGAACTCAGCAATATTTTCCTGCAGCTCTGTGACTCTGATTATTGCAACAGGAAATAGTTTTCTTTTTAAATTCATTGAAAGGGATCAACGATCACTGAACACAAAAAATACAAACGCATGTCTTTAATCAGCTGACATCCTTACCGTCCACTTTGGTGTAAGGCTTCCACTTGTAGTACCAGCCTCTGAAGGGTTTGCTGTTGTACTCAGCACACTGTTGGGCCCGGAAGTCCAACGCATTGAAAGGGCAGGGCCGAGTGTTACACAGCTGGTTGTGTCGACTTGATCCCGGGCAAAATCTACCATTGTTTTCTGGCCTGGGTTGAGGATACAACAAGGTATATTAATAATGGCAAGTAATATGGAGCTTAAACAGATTTATTGCAAGTTTTTACTGAAAAATATCTTTACATTAGCCTTTCTATTTGACCCTTTATGATTAGAACATAGTTTGATGTTCACACTGACGCCTCAATAGTTCTGCACTGATGCATCTATAAGCCTTTTGCTTATTTTCCTTGAATGTACTTCGGGTTGGAAGTTCCCACCCTGTTGTGCGGATGGATCAAACCTGGCAAACAATCAAATAGTTATATTTAAGTTTGATTTTGTGGATACTCAGAAGCAACTGGCATTAAGCCAACTCAGACAGCAATGGCAACTCAACGTCAGGTAAAAAAAAAAAAAAGCCAAAAAACACTGAAAGAAGTCAAACTTGTTAACGAGCTACGAGAACGTGCAGAAGTGTGCTGCAGTTCTGTGTTTTGGCCAAAGATGGCAGTATCATTTGAAAACTCTGTAATGCCTCTTTGGTCAACTTCAGTGTAGCAGATTATTTTACAAGAAAGATAGGAGGCAATTAGACAAGAACAGCAACAAAATACATTTAGAATTGTTACCAGCATTTCTTGGATGAAAAATTTCGTAATCTGCATTAATAGTCTTTTTATTGATAATAAATATAGATATTGACGACGCATTGACTCCAGCTATTAATATTTGAAATAATATTAGAGAAGCACAATATTGAAATTTAGGCCAATGTCCGTTAAGTTGATATTTTCCAGCCTTTGCAAAATAACAGTTCAGGTATCTCTTTCTGATACTTTAAAAACAATTAATACCGCCAACATTTTTTTAGCATGTCTTCTGCAGAGATGGCAAAAGTACTCACTTTCCGTAC
>NW_015150596.1:1184998-1188970 GCF_000732505.1 Cyprinodon variegatus
AAAAAAATGTTTTGACCATGTCATCAGAGGGGCTCCGTGTGTCTAATATTATGGTTTGTAACAGTGAATACATTTGGGAAATAGAAGCAGGAATCAGAAGAAAATGGAAGTTTGAGATTATTTGTCAATTGAACAAAATCCCATTTGTCCTATTGTAAAAAAAAAAATGCCAACACAAGCACATGAAAGGATTTATTAAAGAAATCCATTCAACGGCATCTGATAAGCAGTGACAACCTCTCATCTGAAGCCATGTTATCCAGCTCTTGCAGAGCTCTTTTTGATCTGTAAAAAATACCTCTTGTTACGCCATAGGAAGCAGAGCTTCTTAACAAACAGCAGGCTGCCATGTCTGACTTCCCAGGCTTTCTAAAGTTCTGCCAAGCATTCCCAAACAACCACCAACAGAGAAAATTGAGTCTGCCTGTTTACCAAAGTGAATTGGACACGCACGTAAACACCCACACAGCCTGGGGAACCGCGCTGTGTCTAATAAAAAATAACAGCTTACAAAGACAAACAAAAAGTAACAAAAATGAAGAGAAAACGTTTAAATTTTCTGCGGAATCACTGTATATATCTGTGTCCTCGGCATTGGGAAGGAAATACTCAGGGTGACAGTTTGCCTGCATTTTTCTTCAAACTCAGCTTGGTATTGCCTCCGTTTGGACCTGCACTCAATCACAAAACCACTTGGCTGCCAAAAATGATGAAGCTCCTTCATGGTTTGAAAGCATGTGAGCAACCTGCTCTGTGCCGATCTTTCTCCCTTCAGTGAAATGGGGGGATTTCGGTCCTGGTTTTCATAGTCCTGATCCTGTTAAGACTTAGCCGCACACAAACACAGAGCATATGGTAAGGTGCTTACGGCAGCCCAGTGGGGAACTCCACCGTATACACCATCAGTCAAGTCATCCTAATTAGAGCGTAGAGGATGCTCCATTTCATATGGAGCAGAGTTAAATCCTCATCCACTCCGATCCTCTTTGTTTTTTTCCGATCCCATTATAAATCTGCAGCAATGGAACACTGCAAAAAAATCTACATCTAGATAAGTCATTTTTTCTTAAAATAAGTGCATTTGTTTTTTAATTAAGGAGGTAAAAGAGACATTTTGCCAAAGGAACAAGACAATTTACACTTAAAATAAGAAAACACAATTGCATTGTCTTATTTCAAGTGTATATTATCTAATTATCTTATTTTAAGAGTAAAAATACTCATTCCATTGGCAAACTATCTCATTTACCTACTCAAATTAAGGGTGAATACACTTAATTTAAGAAATTTTTACTTATTTCTAGATCGTTTTTGCAGTGAAGCAGATTTGATCAGTTTTTGCACTGCAAAAAACATCTAGAAATAAGTAAAAAATGTCTTAAATTCAGTGTATTTACCCTTAATTTGAGCAGGCAAATAAGATGATCTGCCAATGGAATGAGTATTTTTACTCCTAAAATAAGATAATTAGATAATATGCACTTGAAATAAGTCAAAGCAATTGTTTTCTTCTTATTTAAGTGTAAATTGTCTTGTTCTATTGCCAAAGTGTTTCACTTACCTCCTTAATTCAAGAAAGAATGCACTTAATTTGGGCAAAAATGACTTATTTAGATTTCCATTTTTTGCAGTGTGTGAAAAACTTCATGACCCTGAAGGTTCTTTAGACGTCCCAGTAGGCTGGTAAATCTACCTGGCAACAGGAGCGGAAACCCCTGTAGGTCAGGGGTCACCATGTCTGCTCTTCGACCCTTTGTGACTCACCTGCTCCCTCCCTGTCTCTCACAGGATTTTCCACCATTCCTTTAACACATCAAATAGATTCATATTCCATTTAAAAGACTCTCGGGGAGCTCCGGTAAAGCAGGCTCCAATTAAGAATCTTCATGTGCCCCTTTAAAGAAAGGTGTTGACATATTAGGCTGCCAACAAAACAGGGTCAAAGTAATGAACCAGCTAATCTCCCAGGCTTGTTCATAAGAGATAAATTGACAGTCTTTGACCTGAGAGGTTGTCTTCGGGGAAATGGAGTAGAAGAAAGTGAAGTATGGTGCCTCAGAAAAGAAGAAATACAAGCACACCTTTCAACAATTTGTCACATGTAGCTGAACACTTTGATAGAGATTTACTGAAACAGAACAACCCAAAGCAGCCTGTATTGTTGAAGGACCAGTGTTGGGCATGTTACTTTGAAAAAGTAACTAGTGATAGTTACTTCCTAAAAGTAACTGAGTTAGAGAGTTAGTAACTGAGTTACTCCACAATAAAAGTAACTAGTTAGTAGTAAAAGTAACTATTGCGTTACTTTTGCGAGTGTATGAAATTAATAACTGGGGATGTCTAATTCTGAAATCCTGTGTTTGGGTTGTTATAGATACTGCAACATGTAGCTATATCTATCTATCTATTCCATCCATCCATCCATCCATCATCCATCCGTCCGTCCGTCCGTCCGTCCGTCCGTCCGTCCGTCCGTCCGTCCGTCCGTCCATCCATCCATCCATCCATCTTTCTCCATATAGGCTAATGATCTTTCACGCTCTCCATAGTTCCCCTGTGGCACGAGCACAGGGCGGCTGTTACGCGCCTTTAGCTAGCATGCGCATTTCCTGTCGCTTGCGCGGTGAATCGTGCCGCCGCGCTGTGCGGAGATGCAGGGGAAACCGTATCTGATGGGGAAACGCAGCTCGACGTAACACCAGTATTTCCATCTGGAAAACGCTGTTGTGCTGCTGGAGTCCTCCTCACTCTCCATCCTCATGAAAAAAGGTTAATTGTAAGACCTGAGTAACGTGCAGTAACGGGGTGTCGGCAATTGTAACTGCGTTATAGTTACAGTAAGAGTAATCATTTTGATTACTCGTTACTAAAAAAGGTAGCGCCGTTAGCAACGCCGTTACTTTCAACGCCGTTACTCCAATCACTGTGAAGGACAGTTAGAAGAACTAAACTAGTGGCCGATTTGACCGATTAATTATTTCACAAATTATGATTTAAAAAAAATACTGTGTGCACGTGCATTTAGTAAGACTTTAATTGCTATTAAAGTATTTAAAGCTTTGCAAATCCACATATTGACATTCAATTCATTCAGTTAGGTCTGGGTTTAATGATAGAGAAATGTTCAAATTGTTTTTTCTGAGTTTTCTGAATGATCTGATTGGATCAAACCAATCAATTTTAATTGTATTTGTAGGTTTTGGGCCATTGCTCGGTTGAATGGAGAATCTCAGGCCCAGTTTCAAGTTTAACAAAGATCTAACAGGTGTTCCTTCAGGGTTCGCTTTTATTTAGCTCTATTTATCTTTTGATGAATTTAGACATCTTTACTCAGCATTTTAAGAAGGCTTGCCCTGCAAAAAAAAACAACTAAGATATCTAGTGTGGCGCTCCGGACTGTAAAAGTGAGAGAGAGATAATGCCATCAAAAGATCTGTCTGAGGTCATCAGAGTGATGGTGGGTTATTCTGGAAAGGGGTCAAAAGAAAGTCAACCAATCCAGCGTACTGAATCTACTCTAAAGGTACAGGAGATTTTAAAAAATGGGGAAAAAAAGTTTACACTACAAAAAAACTGCAAGGGGCCCAGTCATGTAGTATGACTTCACAACTCTAAATGCCAGAATCTCACTTTGTTAAAAAAGGGTTTCTGATTATGATGGTGCCCTGTTGGCTTCATAGGTTTTATTTCTTCAATCAGCCCTAAAAAAAACTGAATCAGTTGTAGTCTGTTGCAAGTCTGCAATGAATAACAAGGAAGTATTGGAGCAAAGCAAGTTACTAATGCTGAGTGGAGGTGTGGAAAAAAGAGAAAAAGTCCAAAATCAAATGTGACAATGCACAAAAATATGGGATGCCAAATGGAATAAGATAGAAGTAATGCTCTGAAAACAATATGAACACTTTGGTGTTCACTGAAATGTTCGCCGATGCTCCCAAAGCTTCACCTGTCTCCGCATAATCATCTGGAAAC
>NW_015150596.1:1189447-1190469 GCF_000732505.1 Cyprinodon variegatus
AACCTTGAAAGCTCATGAGATCAGGATGGTCTCACGAGGCTACCCAAAGCTGGCAAAGTGATTGGTAAGTGAGTAATATAGTGATTGCATACTGCAAAGTTTATGTCTAATAATAAAACCAGGTCCAAAAATTATTTTCACATTGAAAAATACTAAGGATGGATGCTTGGCATATATCGCTTTATATCAGGTAACAATAAAGTGTTTTTGTGGGCTTTTTTTTATAGAACCTTTCAGTTCCTTGAATGCTTCTGTGGGACATATAGGATGTTTTTGACACTGTTTACATCTCAATGCTGGCCTGTCCAAACAACACCAGTTGAAGTTTTGTAAAAAAAAATGTGTGGAAACGGCTTTGGGAAAAAAAAATAAATAAAGGCCAGTCAAACCAGAGAAAACCTGGACAAATACCAGGATTGATTCAATAATGTTACTTTGACAGTTTCGCCTATAGTTATGTTATCTGGAAAGCAGAACAGAGGAGCAGTTTGACATAAATGAAATACATCACTGCTGGACCTCACAGTGAAGTGTGAGGCATAGAACTAGAGCTCCCATGGTTTTTAAAGATGATGGCATCATAGATTCTGCTTTTCAGGAATAAAGTGACACCATCTAAAATGATTAAAGCTGGAGCAGACCCCCATCCCAGAACACGAGGTTGACCCAAGGACTGACTGGCAGGAGGAAAAATATCCTGGAATGGAGATGAAGCCCATTTCTTTATTGTTTTGAGCTCCCTCTGAGAAATTCATCAAATATCTCAAAGCTGAGGAAATGGGATCAAACTTCTCCAGACTGATGACAGAGATGGGTAGATGATACAAGAAGCATCTCACAGAAGTTCAATCTAACAGGGATAAGATTTACTTTCAAGGGGTAGGAAGTTTTTTACCTTTTCCTCTGATGAAAACTAATCTTTGCTGATTACTAAAGAATTAAAGGTTCATTACTAAAGAATTAAAGGTTCATTGTTTTTGTTTGGTGCAGTTTAATCATTTGCTTCTTCTAATGATTAAAAA
>NW_015150596.1:1193793-1201960 GCF_000732505.1 Cyprinodon variegatus
CTACAGCATACAGACTGGAGTCAAAGATTCAACAACTTCTCTGGAAACGTGAGTCAGCAACCAGATCCTCTTCTCCAAGTTCACGAATCAAATTTCCCACTGAGCCTGAACTAATCGCTATGTCTTACCCTCACTTTTCAGTTCCGGTTGAGCAGTGTTCAGAGCAACACTTCTCTCTGCGTTATCTCTTTTCTCTGGTCTTCCTTTTTGGTTTTCAGCATTTGGGTCTTAACTTTAGTAAAATCGTGACACCTACATCATGATGAAAATGTGAATTACATCATAAAAGGTTTTTCACCCGTTTCGGATGTGATCAAGCATTAAATGGCTGTTATTAGTGGTTATAAGTCCCATAGAATGGCTTCAGACTGCAGCTCCTCTACCTTCTGGTAGGTTTCTTATAGCTGATAACATGCAGCTTATAGGGGATAACAGCTGCTTCACCGTCTCTAAAACCGTCATTTTAATTTACAGTTTACCTACTTTTAGTTTTTAACCTTTACTTTGAACAAATTCCACATGTTTAACTCCATACGGACCTCATTCTGTCTTTTAAAAAAAACTACATACATACTTTTTTTTTGCAATACATAAAGAACCACATAAATACATTAATAAATTGCAAGTGCAAAAATTAAATTGGTTCAGGTTTAGGATTCATTCGTTGATAACAAGCTACTGCCCCTATTAATAGGTAGAATTTGCAATCTGGAGCCATTCTATGGGACAGAAAACCACTAATAACGGCCATTTAATGGGAAGATAACATCCCAACCGGATAGGCTTTTATATTATTGTGGATTTTAAAAAGGAAGGAAGTTATCAAAAATCATGACCCTAAAACAAACATCTGAAATATCCAATAAATCTTCATACTTTTTCTCCAAAAACAAGTTGCAGCATGTCTGCTGTGCAACACGACATTAATATAGAATCTCCTGTGCTGGAGAAAACATGCACGGAGCTCTTGGCTGAAGGGGGGATACGCTGCTCTGGGATCTTCATCTTTAGAGCAGGACTTCTACTTAAGAGTGAACAGCTTTAGTAGACATTCACTGAAAGACTTGGCAGCTTCCTAGAAAAGCAGAAACATGCTATTAGGAGACGTTTTTATGTCTAAACCTCACTGAGAGACAGTCTGTCAGTCTGGACTGTCAGCCTGACAGATGAGAGTCGGTATCTGTATGTTTGCATGTGTTTGTTGGTTAGAGGGAGGGCGAATATGAGCACATATCCATGCTGACAGCTACCTGGCTGAAAGCTCATTCAGGTGTTCAGAAAAGAAAGCGTGAGGAATAAAAGAGCTTCAAGAATACCATTCTGCTAAAAGTGCAAGTCTTGTCAGCTGTGCGATGGGACTAATTATTTCCTCATCTGTTTGGCAACTCAATCTGGTTCAAAGCATAGAAATGAATGTGATTAACTGCTTTGGAATCGAGCATGACTGCCTGCATGTGTGTGCAGACGTACCTCGGGTTGGTGCAGGATCGTTCCCTGTACATGACCCCTCCTCCGCATGTTCTGGAGCAGTCAGACCACTGGGACCAGGCCGACCACTGGCCGTGGATGGCCCTCGGTCCATGCTCCCCGTATTTCACACACTGACCCCTTCGACACCACTGGAGCAAAAGAAAGAACAAAGAAATAGAAAAAAAAAAAACGACAGAAATAACTTAGTGAAAGTGCTCGGGTGTCTCGTCTGAATTTCAGGAATTGGACGACTGCCCAGAACCACACCTGGTCACCCGGGCCTTACAGCTACTGCCAAAACATGCAAAACACACATCCATTGTGCATGACTCCCCAGCTGATCGAAGCCAAGACCTGCTCTCACACTTCGCCACCTTTCTACCTGTCAAAATATCAGCTTTCCACACATGAAATAGGGTCTAGCTTGGCGATAACAATAACCTGAATGCTTTTACATGTGCAGCTGTGAAAAAGTTTTCACATTCCCAAAGCTTTTTACACACTTTCTCACATTAAAGCAGCAAACCTCAGTGTTTCTGTCTGCTTTCAACAACCTCTGCTGGACAAAAAGTCACAGATACTCTACTTGCAAGGTGGAAGAGATGCTGAGCAAAGCGACCCATAGCCTGATGCTGCCTCTTCCTTGTTTCATACAGGAAACAAGGTGGAAGGACCCTAACCCGAACACTTATGTTGTTTATCCATAATGAGATGCACAGAGCACCTAACTCGTCTCTAAACTCCTCTTCATTCCGGAGCTGAACACGTTTTAGATGCTTTTCACTAAAATCTCTGATGTCTTCATAGAACAGACACACAAATAACTGAGTGTTCACTCATTGGGCAACAAACTGAAATTATTTATTTTTATTTAAGGGTGTAGGGGAATTAAGCAACACATTTCAGAACATTTCTGTTAAATTTTACTGCTCATCTTGTGACTTTACCATGACGGAGTGTTAGGACCAGGCTAGAGATTTTTTTTTCTGTTTCGAGAATAAAGTTGTAAACTTGTGAGAATAAAGTCGCAAACAGAATAGTCATTAAATAACTAGAATAAAGTCGTAACATTACAAGAAAAAAGTTGCAACGAAAATGGTCATAAAATTGCGAGAATAAAATTATGACAATAAAGTCATAACATTATGTCCTAAAATTATGAGAAACAAGTTGTATTTTGCTGATGAAGATTCTCAGTCATCCAGGTCAGGGGTCACTAACGCGGTGCCCACGGGCACCAAGGGGCCCTCAAGGACCACATGGGGGGCCCTCTTCGTCTTTTGAAAACAGAACAACTCACTCAGTGGGTTAAGTTAAAAAAAAAATTTATTCTGTTGCTCTTCCTTTTAATCATTTATGCATTATTTCATCATGTTAACTATTTCATCATATTTCAGTGGTTTCAAAATGACAACATTAAAAAGAAAATTAGAAATGAATAAAAGAATAAAATAAGAATAAAAAAGAGTTTTTATGGATGAGATTTACTGTAGGTGAACACTGATCCCTCCAGTTCATAGGTCAGTATTGGTAGCCCTTCCTATGACTCGGTAGCCATGAAGTAGCCCTTAGCCGTAAAAAGGTTGGTGACCCCTGATCCAGGTCATAGTCATTCCGTAAAAGTTCAAAAAATATCCGCAGTGAATTTGAGTCTTAAGATCCAGACATTTGAATTGAGAAAAGCTTCCTGGAGAGGAAGCGAAACGTCTTCAAACCGTGGAAACAAAATCCAGTGGATATTTTTTGAACTTTTACGGAAAGTTGTATCTTATGAAAACTGCTACAAGAAGCACTTTCTTCCCTAAAATAAGGAATGTGGAGCATCATGTGAAGTTATACTTTAGCATCGGTTTGACAAATAAAGAAAACCTTTCAGCAAATCAGCATCAAATTGGGCAGGATGTCAAAGTGGACTCAGGTTGCTGATTGGTGGAGCTGGTTGGCCGCCATAAACTGGGCGGAGCTCCAAGCTTTCTTTCTGAAATGGGTTGTGGTATGGTGACTTCAATCTGGTAATATTGAAATTTTTTTCTTGTAATATTACGATTTTATTCTCACAATATTGAAACTTTATTCTTATAATGTTACGACTTTATTCTCAAAATAAAATTTAAAAAAATCCCTAGCCTGGCCCTAAATCTCCATAGTAGTTTACTCACTGTTTGAACTGGGTTTTATAAAAGGCAGACATGGATCTGTATTTACATTTTTTGCTATTTCAGCATTATTTCAGATCCATTATATCAACTTACTATCTTTATTCAAATCTTGAGAGTTTTCAAAAAANGGTTTCCAGATGGATATGCGGAGCAAATCCATCTGGCGGAGTCAGGTTACCAATTACCTAATGATGAGTCTTATGTCTTTATGTGACTGCTTTATCTTGGTGTAAAATGGCCTTAAACTTAACATGAGCTAACAATGATATCATGACTTGGCCCCATAGGATTTCATATTTATTCCTCACCATCTTCCGTCCACCCTCTTGTCTCGCTGATCCCAAAACTCACAGTTTAGCAGCTGCAGACAGCGGCCTCTCCTGCAGAGATCCGTTTAACGCCGCAGGAATGATAAATGAACTTGACAGCTAACGCGGTTTAGGAGGCTTTGTGGCCCTTTTTTCGGTCTGCCAGTCACGCTGTATAATGTGTATCATATGAGAAGCAGACAGCCTCAGAAAGCGTCTTTGATCCTTTGCAGGGATTAGGAGACGAGTCGACTGAATCGGACAGGGCAGCCCCATCAGTCTGTCTGCCCCAGTGGTAAAGAGTGCACTGATAAAGTGAATGAAGAAAAGAAAGGGGACTGGAGAGGAAGATAAGAGGAAAGCCCATGCCTTTCCAAGCATTATAAACCTAATGCTTAGAAAGGTATGGGCTTTTCTCTGTTATCTTTAATGCACTTTATCAGAATTGGGAAATAAAATATATATATATATATGTCCTAATGGACTTTTTGGAAACCTGCAGCAGTTATTTTTGCTCCTAAACCATTTTAGAGGAGTCCAAGAGGGTCAGGTTATCCTGTTAAATTATCACTGAAAAGGAAAATATCCAAATGAGATAAAAGTTTCCAGTTGGTAAAAACGCAGAGGAAGTTTATCAAGGTGAGTTTGAGAAGCTTTTTGGCCCAGGAACAGGGATCTGCAATCTTTACAATGCAAAGAGTCCTTTTTGCCCTCAATGTAACTTAAAAAAAACTCCTCTAGAGCTGAGAATTAATAAATTGATGACCTTTAAATAAAAAAAAAAAAAACACATAATGTTTAGCCAAAATCAATTTGTGGTAACATTCACACAAAGTTAGATGCTTAAAGGATCATTTCGTTAAGAAGTTCAGACCACTTGAGGTTTAGGAGGCTCATTCGAAATTTCTAAACTTTGTCAAAAGATCCAGAATTGAGAATCAATAGGAACCAGAATCCAAACAAGGAATCGGAATCACTGGAATCCAAAGATGCCCAACCCTTCCTACTGTCAGGACTCCAGTCTGTGTGTTTGTGTTTCTGTGTTTGTCTCCCTTCCTCCACCAGGAGGCGCCTGGTTCTGGTCCGCCTCCTCACACACCTGCTGATGGTTTCCCCGTTAACGGCGTGTTCTTAAGCTGCTGACTGCCTCTACCTCGACGCCAGAGTGTTTGCCAGCTTTGGGTACTCTAGTCAAGCTGAGTTTTGCTGAGTCAAGCTCAGTTCTT
Source organism: Cyprinodon variegatus (assembly GCF_000732505.1). Lineage (NCBI taxonomy): Eukaryota > Metazoa > Chordata > Actinopteri > Cyprinodontiformes > Cyprinodontidae > Cyprinodon > Cyprinodon variegatus. The sequence continues at coordinate 1,198,957 of NW_015150596.1, forward strand.
GTCAACCTGAGTTTTAACATTGTTTTTGTCTTTGCCTCTCAGCAGGAAGTCATTCTGCAAACTGGATTTTTCGGACCTTCTCTCCCTGGAAGGATCAACAGAGCTTCAAGCTTCAAGCTGGGGTTACAGGAGGTTTGGATCCACTTTCCCCAAGAGATTGTTTGAGCTTCACACTGAGAAAGGGATTCATCTCCACTACGACCCGTTCAAGTACCGCAGGAAATCTGAGTGGCAGTCAGCTTCTCCTTTCACCTACAAACAACCGCATTCTGGGTAAACCCTGTTCATTCCTCCACAGAATCAGACAAACATGGGAACTACAGCATACAGACTGGAGTCAAAGATTCAACAACTTCTCTAGAAACGTGAGTCAGCAACCAGATCCTCTTCTCCAAGTTCACGAATCAAATTTCCCACTGAGCCTGAACTAATCGCTGTGTCTTCCCCTCACTTTTCAGTTCCGGTTGAGCAGTGTTCAGAGCAACACTTCTCTCTGCGTTATCTCTTTTCTCTGGTCTTCCTTTTTGGTTTTCAGCATTTGGGTCTTAACTTTAGTAAAATCGTGACACCTACATCATGATGAAAATGTGAATTACATCATAAAAGGTTTTTCACCCGTTTCGGATGTGATCAAGCATTAAATGGCTGTTATTAGTGGTTATAAGTCCCATAGAATGGCTTCAGACTGCAGCTCCTCTACCTTCTGGTAGGTTTCTTATAGCTGATAACATGCAGCTTATAGGGGATAACAGCTGCTTCACCGTCTCTAAAACCGTCATTTTAATTTACAGTTTACCTACTTTTAGTTTTTAACCTTTACTTTGAACAAATTCCACATGTTTAACTCCATACGGACCTCATTCTGTCTTTTAAAAAAAACTACATACATACTTTTTTTTTGCAATACATAAAGAACCACATAAATACATTAATAAATTGCAAGTGCAAAAATTAAATTGGTTCAGGTTTAGGATTCATTCGTTGATAACAAGCTACTGCCCCTATTAATAGGTAGAATTTGCAATCTGGAGCCATTCTATGGGACAGAAAACCACTAATAACGGCCATTTAATGGGAAGATAACATCCCAACCGGATAGGCTTTTATATTATTGTGGATTTTAAAAAGGAAGGAAGTTATCAAAAATCATGACCCTAAAACAAACATCTGAAATATCCAATAAATCTTCATACTTTTTCTCCAAAAACAAGTTGCAGCATGTCTGCTGTGCAACACGACATTAATATAGAATCTCCTGTGCTGGAGAAAACATGCACGGAGCTCTTGGCTGAAGGGGGGATACGCTGCTCTGGGATCTTCATCTTTAGAGCAGGACTTCTACTTAAGAGTGAACAGCTTTAGTAGACATTCACTGAAAGACTTGGCAGCTTCCTAGAAAAGCAGAAACATGCTATTAGGAGACGTTTTTATGTCTAAACCTCACTGAGAGACAGTCTGTCAGTCTGGACTGTCAGCCTGACAGATGAGAGTCGGTATCTGTATGTTTGCATGTGTTTGTTGGTTAGAGGGAGGGCGAATATGAGCACATATCCATGCTGACAGCTACCTGGCTGAAAGCTCATTCAGGTGTTCAGAAAAGAAAGCGTGAGGAATAAAAGAGCTTCAAGAATACCATTCTGCTAAAAGTGCAAGTCTTGTCAGCTGTGCGATGGGACTAATTATTTCCTCATCTGTTTGGCAACTCAATCTGGTTCAAAGCATAGAAATGAATGTGATTAACTGCTTTGGAATCGAGCATGACTGCCTGCATGTGTGTGCAGACGTACCTCGGGTTGGTGCAGGATCGTTCCCTGTACATGACCCCTCCTCCGCATGTTCTGGAGCAGTCAGACCACTGGGACCAGGCCGACCACTGGCCGTGGATGGCCCTCGGTCCATGCTCCCCGTATTTCACACACTGACCCCTTCGACACCACTGGAGCAAAAGAAAGAACAAAGAAATAGAAAAAAAAAAAACGACAGAAATAACTTAGTGAAAGTGCTCGGGTGTCTCGTCTGAATTTCAGGAATTGGACGACTGCCCAGAACCACACCTGGTCACCCGGGCCTTACAGCTACTGCCAAAACATGCAAAACACACATCCATTGTGCATGACTCCCCAGCTGATCGAAGCCAAGACCTGCTCTCACACTTCGCCACCTTTCTACCTGTCAAAATATCAGCTTTCCACACATGAAATAGGGTCTAGCTTGGCGATAACAATAACCTGAATGCTTTTACATGTGCAGCTGTGAAAAAGTTTTCACATTCCCAAAGCTTTTTACACACTTTCTCACATTAAAGCAGCAAACCTCAGTGTTTCTGTCTGCTTTCAACAACCTCTGCTGGACAAAAAGTCACAGATACTCTACTTGCAAGGTGGAAGAGATGCTGAGCAAAGCGACCCATAGCCTGATGCTGCCTCTTCCTTGTTTCATACAGGAAACAAGGTGGAAGGACCCTAACCCGAACACTTATGTTGTTTATCCATAATGAGATGCACAGAGCACCTAACTCGTCTCTAAACTCCTCTTCATTCCGGAGCTGAACACGTTTTAGATGCTTTTCACTAAAATCTCTGATGTCTTCATAGAACAGACACACAAATAACTGAGTGTTCACTCATTGGGCAACAAACTGAAATTATTTATTTTTATTTAAGGGTGTAGGGGAATTAAGCAACACATTTCAGAACATTTCTGTTAAATTTTACTGCTCATCTTGTGACTTTACCATGACGGAGTGTTAGGACCAGGCTAGAGATTTTTTTTTCTGTTTCGAGAATAAAGTTGTAAACTTGTGAGAATAAAGTCGCAAACAGAATAGTCATTAAATAACTAGAATAAAGTCGTAACATTACAAGAAAAAAGTTGCAACGAAAATGGTCATAAAATTGCGAGAATAAAATTATGACAATAAAGTCATAACATTATGTCCTAAAATTATGAGAAACAAGTTGTATTTTGCTGATGAAGATTCTCAGTCATCCAGGTCAGGGGTCAC
>NW_015150596.1:1202943-1203967 GCF_000732505.1 Cyprinodon variegatus
ATAAAAAACTGAAACCTGAGGCCAAAAAAATGGGTCTGCTATTTATCAGAAATAATAATTTAATTGGATAAAATTAAACTTTAGACTTGGATCTAAACTTTAGACCGAAGAGCAAAAAAGGGCAAAAAAACGAGAAAAAAAAAAACAACTTTTATGTGACTGCTTCTAGTAATCTTTTGGAACTTGCAGCTCCATGGATGTAATTCTCAATCCGGAGCTAACGTCCATTCCAATAGAATTTAGATTAGGAAAATATGCAGGAATCCCCAAATGAAGAGTAATATTATTCTTGAAAAAAAAAGTGATATTTGAAGATCCGTTATTCCATTGAAGGAAAAAGTTCCCAGATCATGACAGAGCTTCCTCTGATGTTCCACATTTTATAATTGTCGGGGTGGAGTCCGATTTTTTCTGAACACCATTGGAAACATTTTGGTGTTATTCTGCTTAACGTTTCTTATTATTCAAACCTTTAAGGTCTTTCAAAACATTTCAAATAACTGTCTTACTGCATCCGACCCCGGCAGCGATGGCGCCGTGCAAGACAACTTGTTTGTACAGCTCAATAACCCTGCTTTGTTGAAAAACAGAAAGCCTTTTTGCCTTTGCCATCGGGGGGTTCATGAAAGTTTGAATGTCTGACAGAAAAAAAAAATGAAAACAAAAAAACACAACTGATCTTTCAGGGCTAAGACAGCCTTTGTGAGTTAAAAGCAGTTTTTCAACAGCCTGTCTTTTCTCTCTCAGCAGTTTGAAAGCTGGTTATAATCAAACACCACAAAATTAAGACATTTCCAACTTCTATCACTGATTTCTAAATGTGTCTGGGTGAAAACTGAGTTCTTTTTTATTATCATTGTTAGAAATATTTTATTTATACTCCGTTTGTGTTTCATGGGTTGTGTTCTAATGAACTATTATGATGGATAATGTGTGATTCATCTTTTATTAACTCTTGCTTAAAGGAATAGTACACCCAAAACATGATTAGCCTTCATTTTCTACTCACCCCCATGCTGAACAA
>NW_015150596.1:1205014-1206962 GCF_000732505.1 Cyprinodon variegatus
CTGTGCCTTCTTTCTTTCCCTGTATGTATGTATGATGTTTTAGGTTCTTAGACCTGACAATCATTCACAGAAATAAGGAGAGTTTTCTCACCATGTCTGGACCACAGGTGGTGCCCTCTGCAGCGGGCATGAACTTGGTCTCACATCGATGTCCCACTCGGTGACACCACAGAGACTTGCAGATGTCCTGTCAAACAGGAAACAGACATAAATCAAATGCTTCTTCTGAAGTAAGAGTTGGAGCTGTCCGGAAATCAGCACTTTAATTTCTCTTTATTCTCATTATTTCCCTGAAAGAAGAAGGAACCCATCAAACCAGTCCCAAGCTCCCATTGCCCACAATAAGCAGAGTCCTCGATGTCAGACCAAATCAATGTAGCCTTCTAATGAAAAGGGACCATAATTGCATGTGTCGTCTGACCCAACAAACAAAGACAATGTAAGCAAGTGAGCACAGTGGAAGAGCCGGGGTCGAAAGACAGGCCACCGATGCTGGCAGCTCGCCTGACTGCAAGACAGGAACAGTCTGAAGAGGAGAGAAGGACCAAAATAGACAGATTGTTTGATTCTTTGTCCTCCTGCAGTCCGGCTTTACTGACATCAAGCAGCTGGGTGACAGCGAAGCCAACGTGCTGAAAGCACTGAAGGACAGGAAAAGGGGTGCCCCAAATCCACTGTTAATAGGCAGGGAGGGTGTTCTGCCACCCACCATCTTTTACACACGTCTAAAGCAGGCAGAAGGAGGCGACGACCTGCGCTAAGACGTGAACAACTAACCTGCTGCATGTAAGTTAATCCCTGGATGTACAGTTTTGTGAAGAACATTTCCTGGCAACCCAGCAAGAGGAATGCAGGAAGTATTTTAAATTTACATGTGAATGAGCATCTTTCGATGCACCTATATAGCAAAGGCTTATTTCAACCCAACAACGATTGTTTGAGAGCGGGCACCATCTGAAATAATGCACTTTAACAGGGTCTCAAAGGAAGCAGGCATTAAGGCGCCTGAATGATCACAGGTTCCTCTCGCTCATTAAAGCAGAAGCTGTTGGACCTCAGCGTCGGACAACGAGACACATGAATAGAAAAAATCACAACACCGGGTCCCCATGAAAACAGAACTAATCCAGCTCTATAGATTTTGTTTTTTTTTCCTACAGCTCATAGAGGGCTGCTTTAATCAGCTGTGCTTTAAGCTTGAAGTTGGCATCAGGGATTTGATTTCAGTGGAGAATTAGGTTTGTGGCTCATAGAGGTACTCGCATACATTTCTGTATTTTTACAGCGATGCGTGGCTAAAAAGGTGATGGATGTAATAACAAGACCTTATATGATCAAATGATGCAGAGATTTGGATACTGCAGCTGAGCTGTAGTATCAATCATCCATACTGCTGAAACCCTAACAAGTACAATAAGAAATATGATGGAATAAAGGAGTGAATGTCAGCCGGTAGCACATTTCTGTCCATCTAGGCTAGTGCTAAATTGATTGGACCCAGGATTCCATTTGCCTTTCTGTTCAGTTAAAGATACAATGCAGAGCCAATGTTACTCAGATATGGAAGAGATTTAATCACTGATGCTACAAACAATATAAACTAACATGGTGCATTATTAAAATATTCCAGGAATATTAACGATAAAGTCAAGACATTCACTTTCAACCCTTTTGCTGACTCACAGAGTTTATGTTCAAATTTTAAAGAACAAGATTGATTCAAGGCTTTTGTGATTCAACATTGGGGCATTTAAATAGAAATTATCATAAATCAATAAAAAAATTATTTTTTTTAACGCTGCCCTAATCTAGTCTACAAGGCCAGGCAAATAAAGCACTACTGACAGCAGGTAGATTCAGGGTAACTAACGCTAACCTGACTCCGCCAGATGGATTTGCTCCGCATATCCATCTGGAAACCTTCCGTTGAAGTAATTTTGGGAAGGGG
>NW_015150596.1:1207220-1208697 GCF_000732505.1 Cyprinodon variegatus
GGTTAACTCAGGTGTGAAGGATACCGATCAGTTGGATGCTCCACAAATCTGTTCTTTATGAATAATACAAAAGGAAAAATTTAAAGCAAGTTTAGTTCAGCAAAAGCTACTATGTGGGGAAAACAGCAAAACACATGGAGGAAGTTCTGGGGGTCAAATGATGAATGGAGGAAAACAGTGAACACAGCATCCCGTAGTGAAACACATGTGGCAGCATCCAGCTGTGGAGCCTCTTTTCTTACACAGCAGGGATGCTGGGGAGCGGCTTGTTCAGTCCGCGCTGGAGGTTCTTCTTTCAGCATTAACATTCTTTATATTAGTGTTTTAGCTGAACAATAATGCACTATTTAGCATTAGGCTGATACATAAAATGCCAAAGTATGTCAAGTTTTTAGCTGTAAATCAACAAAAATGAAAAAATATAATGGCTATCAATGCTCGTCAATAAGTGCTAGTTTGCATTGGTACATAGCAGAGACTTGACAGGGAGAGTTTGACAAAAATAAGTTTGCAGTAGAAATCAACGACTGATTAATTTCCTTCTCCTTGGTGTAAAAAACACAAAACAAAATAAAGCAGAAACAGTCAAATAGAGACGCTTCAAACGTACCTTGACGAAATCGAGGCCGCAAAGTTTGGCCTTTGATCCAAACTGCCATTTGCACTGCGTGTCTGCGTCATACAGCTGCCCGGGAAGCTGCTCAGGATACTTATACTGACCGATCTGCTTCGGTTCGTCTCCGAGGCAGGATGCCTGGGCCGTTCTGGGGAGAGCAACGTATCGGCAACATGAGGATTATGTAGTAATAACCGTGAGGCTAAGTTAGCATCTGTAGCTGTGGGGCCTACCCAAGGAAGCGGCTGAGGTACTGCCGACTGCAGGTGGACCAGGAGAAGACTCCGTTATTACCAGCCAATGTTGGAGACATGATGTTGCCCTCTGTCTTACGGCAAGGGTTTCCTTCGCCATCATGGATCATCCCAAAACTGAAAAATAGACATAAATATATATTCATTTTACAAAAAAAAAGATTATTAGTGTTTGTTCCTGATGATGGGTGTAAAGGATTTATTTCCAACCATTGATAATATGAACTTGAACAAAAACAAGTTTGGAAAAGTAGAAAAATGAACTGACTTTCCTTTTCTGCATACGTTTTGTATCTCTGATATGAAACAGCGAAGAAGAATCTTTATCCATGTGTTTGTACCCCTTTAAGGCATTTTCCTGCATTGATTCTGCCCTAACGTAAATTAGCTTTTGCAAAGAAGACTGATAATGACCCATCCAATGGGGCGTTATCATCCAATGGATGGTCTTTTTTGCATTTACTCCTAAATTCAAAGAAGTCAGACCCTAATATGTGGTCCTGGAGTTTGGTGGCCCCTCCCAGTTCCCGTTTCTGAGTCTTATCAGTCTTTCCAGGCGACTTTTTGCTTTTTAAGGAGTATTTAAACCAGCCTTCTACAAACACAG
>NW_015150596.1:1209522-1211974 GCF_000732505.1 Cyprinodon variegatus
ATTTGATTGACAGATGACCGTTGATATATGATTGGCTTAATTTAGGTGTTCAGGCTGAGGTAGAACTAACTGGCCTGCAGAAGATAACGGAAAAAAAACAGATTTTAAGATAGGATTTTTTAATATATAAAGAATACATTTATATACATGTTTAAGCCAGAATGATTTGACATTTAAATATGACTTCCTTATGACTCTAAGATTGTCAATAACAATGTGTTAAGATGTTGAGTCTCTCATGGCATTTTTGAACCATACTTGTGTCCAGACTCGTGAGCGATGGTGAAAGCCAGGCCCAGCCCTGTATCCTCATTGATGGTACAGCTCCTGTACTTACTGCACATGCCACTGATTGGGGCAAAACCTGTCAAGAAAAGGGTAAGAAAGATCAGAAATCAGCTGCTGGTTGCATGAGGTTCATGAACAACAAGCTTTTCACTAAATCAAATCTTGTGCACCTCTCACGTTTCTCTTCACTGTTTACGTCACATTCTTTTTTGACAGGTTTGGCGTGCAGAAACTATTTGCGAAACATGTACAATATTCCTGCTTATGCCTATAGGAAGGGGAATTTTACTCAAAGAGTCCAGGTGCAGCCTCTCAGGCCCCTGGCTCTTTATTTAAGGTTTGCTCTCAGACTTTGACTGTCGATCAGTAAAGAGCTATGGCTGCGCTTTGGATCGGACATCAGCCCGTCTACTTTTTGCTCTTGCTGTAACCTGTTCCAGGACGGGAACGATCTGAGCAGGACTCAGACTGACAGGTCTAGGAAAAAAAAGATCACAATTCCTTGGTGTGGATTTAACTTTCAGTAATCGAGCTCAACTATTTGGTCTTTCTTTGTCCCTGCTTTTGTTTCCATCCTTCACATTTTCTAGAAACAGCTTCTTTTAAAGTTAAAACTCTTGCTCAAATATGAAGCAATACACTGCAAAAAATGTAAATGTCAATAAGTGATTTTTTTTTCCTTAAAATAACTGTTTTTTTATTGAGCAGGTGAGACACTTTGCCACATTTAGAATAAGAAACAACTATTACATTGCCTTATTTTAAGTGCATATTATCAAATTGTGTTATTTTAAGAGGAAGAAAACTAATTTCATTGGCAAATAATCTTATTTACGTACTTGAATTAAGGCCAAAGACACTTAATTTAAGAAATTTTTACTTATTTCTAGATGGGTTTTGCAGAGTAATCTTCCCTGCACCGCAGAAACGATCTAGAAATAAGTACAATGTACGCTTAATGTACGCTTAAAATCTAATGCAAATGGAATGGGTATTTTTAATCTTAATAAGATAAATAGGTAATATGCACTTGAAATAAGACAATGCAATTGTCTTATTTTAAATGTTAATTGTCTTCTTCCATTGGCAAAGTGTCTCACTTTTATTTTTATTTATTTATTTATTTATATATTTTATTTTCACAACAAAAGCATAAAAACAGAATAATGTGTCACTAAAAAAGAAAAAGTGATGGACAACTGCCGAAAAACCCTCAAGGGGCTTAATGAGTGGCAGTCTCCACAAAAACAAATATATTTCACCATTTCAGACATCTATAATATGGAGGACCAACTCTGCCATATTTAAAAATAAATACAGAAATAAATAAATGCCAAATAAATATATAAGCATGCAATTAATTCCCAACAAAAAAACAATAAACAAATAAATGCAAGTAGAAATTAAATTATACAGTGAGACATAAATGTATATAACTCTTTTAATTAGCTACTTTATTTATTTGCTTTTGTAATATTTACCTTATTTATTTTTTTGTCCTTTATATATATATATATATATATATATATTTTACATTTCTGCCTGCCCTTTTATTGAGCATTTATTTATTTCTGTATTTATTTTTAATTATGGCAGAGTTGGTCCTCCATAATCTATATGATATTGTGTAAAAAAAATAAATTAAAAAAAAAACTAAAACAAACAACACCGTTTCTTTGTATACAACAATTTAAAATATCATTTAGACCAAAACTCCATATGGAAAGTTCAGACAACTTAGTAGCAGCACTAAACTAAACTGTGTTTGAGTTATACAAGAGTAAGGAGGCCTGATAAGACAAATTACGAGTTGGATACTGGTGAAATTCGTTATTAAAAGTAAAACCATTAAAAAAGTGCTGGGGAAGTAACTTTTTTATAGAGCTATAAACGAATAAAGCTATTTGAAGTTGATTCACTTGATAAACACTAAGAATACTTGCCTGAGCAAACAGTGGTTGGGAGGGGTGTCTACGATTTACACAAAATATTAGTCTTAAAGCACTTACCTCCTGAATCTAAGAAAAATTCGCATATTTTAAGAAACTGTAACTGTAATGTATAATAAAAAATTAAGTGCCAGGAACAGTGAGTATATAAGATTGAACGTCTCTGTGAACGGCACAGGAAGTGCTTTTAATCTGATAAGTAGACATGTTGAAGG
>NW_015150596.1:1213323-1216187 GCF_000732505.1 Cyprinodon variegatus
GACAACTCCACAAGATAATTTAAGCTCATCAACTCACTGTAAAATTTCAGCAAGAAAAGCATAAAATAAAACTGTAAACCTGATCATATTTTTATGCAGCTAAGTATAAAACATCGTTAGCAGTTAGTTGAGTACAATATATCCTTAAATAACAATAATAAATATCATCACAAAGGTTTTATTTTTAATTTATTTATTTTTTCATGTCTGTCTGAAAAGACTTTACCAACCACTGAGCTCCAAAAAACCCTAATAGAGACATTCTTATTTTTTCATATGCTATTTATTAGGTTAGGCTGAGAACGTCCTACCCAGGGTGTCACAGGGCTCGTTCTTCCAGGAGCAAATGTCAAGTCCGGTGAGAAGAACTGCGTGGTCGTGCCGTTTACCTCCTTTTCCCACCAGACCCGACTGCCACTGACAGAAACTGTTGAGGGACTGGTCGGCGTTGTGATTTATATTCAAGCCCAGCTGGAAAAGAAGAAAGTAAGAATTTCAGGAAAGAGAGAAAAAAAAAGACTGGTGTCAAGTGAAGAGATTTTTGACAACTTAAGCTCACTCACAGGGTCCTGTTCCAGCAGCAGCAGGCTGACCACAACGATGTTGATGTCTGTTCCAATGGTGCCATCTTTGAAAAGACTGGAAACCTACAAATATATTAGAAGTTAGTTTATCTATTTATCTATTTATCTTAAATGTTTACAAAATGAAACAACTGAAAGAAACTCCATGTTTTAGCGTTCCTAGTTTTCTGTTAACCTGTTACATTCAAAGACAATAAAAAAGGGAACAAGTAGATAGAAGGTTCCCCAAACCTAGTTTTGACTCAGATTAACATTAATTATGAGCAGTTGTTCTAATGTTTTTAGACAAATACCACTTTTGTAATCTCAAGTTTTCTAAGACATCGGGATAAACAGTTTTACAACAGCAGAACAAAGTGACTTGGAATTTTAGGGGGAAAAAATGAATTAATTAGCACTTCATTGCTTCCTTTTTTTTAACTCAACCTTGTATTGAGTTGGAAAACTGGAAAAACGACCAGAAATCAACCACAAAGTTGGAATTCCAAGCGGAAAAGTCAAAGGTTTCCCCACAAGATCAACTTCAAAATCCAGTATGACTGCCTTATAGGTAATTACTTGAGATGCACAATATATCATCAATGTATATTGGCAATTGCTGGCCATTTTAAGCATATCTTTAACAGTCCAATAAGTAAAGTAAAGTTTATTTCAGTGTATTTGCTCTTTCAGTGCAAAAAATTAAATGCAAAATGTCATGATCTTGGCGCTGATGACTGGCTTGATTTCCCATTTCATCCACCCAGTTTCTCATTACTGTTTATCATATTAGCGGCTATCAGTCCCATAGAAAGGTTCTCAGATTGCGACAGTAGGCTCAGTAGGATAGTGACACCCTGAACTAGACTGTAGAGGAGCTGAGCAGCTCCTTTAGTCAAAGACTTAGACACCCTGTCTGTAAGAAGGAGCGCTACCGCAGGTCATTCATTCCTGCTGCCACCAGACTCTATATTAATGCACTATAACCACAGTAAAAAGCACTGTGAAGCTATATTATAGCTTTTTAGTTTTTTATTTATTGACTGTGCAATATCCTGTGCAATATGCTGAATGTCCAATATTTCTCCACCTGTATATAAACCCTCCCGGATTCTGCTGTGGTCTCCGCGTACGGACTGAACTTTGAATCAGGTCAGTGACTTTGCTCCAAGTCGTATTCAGCTCCACATCCAGTCACTGACCTGTATTCTCCCATCTCTGCAGAGATCCCACTGCCTGTCTCGCCTTGAATTCTGGGTCAAATATTCTGAGATCATTACAGAACATGATAAAGTCGGGTTAGAATCTCCCAGTTCTGACTTCAGAGGTGAATGGAAACAGTATAAATAGCCACCAACCCATCAGCCTGGTTCACACTCCATTTGTTTGTCAGTTTTCTGTATTTGAACTGCACTCTGCTATTTAAGTGTCCAACAAAACAAAGATCTAAGCAGTTAATAACCCATACTGGCCTGCAGTTGTTATTGGTTCTGCATTACAGATTGTTTGCTTTTACCCTGCAGATAAATGTCTCCAATAAAGGAAGCTGAAACACAGTTTTACTTGCACCACAAGTCATGTTTAGGAAGAACAGGGAAGAATGTGTGCATGGAATGATGATTAAAACAGGTTTAGAGATGAGAGACTATAATCAGGAAACTAAAGACCCCATAAATAAAGAGGTGAAAAATAAAAATGGGCTAACAATGAAAAACTTCAAGTGCCACTTGTTTCACTAGAGACTGCGTTAAAAAATCAGTGCATCTAAGTGTCTACGTCTTTTAAATGTTTCCTCATAGCTGTAAATATTACATCCAACATCCCTTAATTTGATTTATTTTCCCTGTAGGATTGTTCAAAAGAAGCTAGTAGAAACAATAAAATGTCCAACAAAAAAATTATACTTCTAACATGCCTAAAAATTAGTGCTGAAACAATTAATTAGTCATGATTAATCAATTACTGAAATTACCTTTAACTAATTCAGTAATCGATTAATCTTTAACTGGAGTATAGAGACATTAAAACGTGCCTTTAGCTGACAGAGCGACCCACTAAGAGCAGCAATTATACCAAAATTGTAAAAAAAATATATATATTTTTCATTTAGGATGTTTTTTAAAAACAGTTTCGTCTGTCAAAACGCTCTATCCAGAACTCAAGTGGAATTTTTTTAGTTTCAGTTGGTTTAATTTGGGGAAAAGTCTCTCTTTAAAGGAATAGTACACCCAAAACATGATTAGCCTTCATTTTCTACTCACCCCCATGCTGAACAACACTCTGGAGTACTTTTTTGATATC
>NW_015150596.1:1219311-1222012 GCF_000732505.1 Cyprinodon variegatus
ACAGGGTGGTGGAAGCATGGGGATGGTTTTCTTCAGTAAAATAAAATGTTGTTTAAAGACGCTCTTGCTTGAACTATTTTACAAAGAATGAGCATCGAAATCTTGTCTTTTGGATAATCTAGAGCAAAACGCAGCTGTAGAAAAAATTGGTTCTACAATGTACAAAGCAAACTTTTTAGATTCACCGTTGCAAGTCTTTCTAACAGAACAAACAATAAAAAAATATTCAATTTCACCATTAAAAACGGGTTTGTACAGTTTTATTTCATCAAAACTCAATAAAAAGGCTTAAATATTTGGTTGTCATTTCACTAATTTGTTTTTTTGGGATTCTCTGAAATAAAAAGAACGATTATTTGATTAATTAATTCATTCATTCACTCGTTCATTCGTTTGTTCATTCATTCATATACAGATTTAAGAAAATATCTACTTTTCATTATCTAAAGAGTAATTTTTAGAGCAATGCCTGAGAACAATGTAAACAGAAACCTGTCAAACAATGGCCTACACCACGTATCTGCAAACTGTTCAATTCAAAGTGCTTCTATACTCCCTGTATAGCTACATAACACTCAGAAAGAGCCATGTTACATGACCTTTAGGAAGAAAGGTGATAATTTTAAACTAATGTCAATATTCTGGTTTTATAATATAGAAAAACTTGTACTGGATATTGATATTTGTGGAGAATGATGATGCTGTGCAAATGCAATCCAATATTTCCATGAACCAAAACTGTAAAGCTGCTAAACCCTACAGGTTGCGGAGGCCTGGCAATCCTTGCATTCACAGCGACACAAATCTATAAGATAGCTAATAATGGGAGGAATACAAAGTTCCCTTACATACATTGCTTGCGGCGCCCGCAGAAGTGTTGCCGCTGCAACTTTCCGTGTTGGTAGTCGTGGTGTCTCTGGGGCCGATGCTGATGGTAGAGGTAGGGATTCTGAGATGGAGAGGAACTTGCTGGGTTGCTGAATCTTCCATGAACGATGTGCTCTGCTGAGCGCTTGTAGACCACATGCGGGTGATGACCATCGGGGCTGCTGTAGTTGTGCCGGCTGGCCAGGTGTTGAGGTAGCGGAGCGATCAGATACTCCTCATTGGAAACACGGATCAGACCCGCCTGGAAAACAAACATGGGTTCACAATTAGTCTAATTTCAGGATTAATCATTAAATTCTGTTCTGTTGATTCTAAAAATGGAAGTTTCTTAATCTGTTTCTTCGATTGGTTCTTATAAACTATTTATTTTTCACAGATTTTACTACAGGAAATGATGGTATTAAAAACAACATACACTGTGTAATAATAATCCCAAGGCAGAAATCTATTCAGCACTTATTCCCAAGTCTAAGCAGAGTAAAACTGAAGCAGCTGTTTCCAACAATTAATCCAACTCAAGTGAGCCAAACTGATAGTTAGGCCCCTTAACCTTATCCCACCTTTAGGCAGCTGTAAACACACTTGCTTTAAGGGGAAAGGTGCTGAGATGTGCTTCTAACAAACCCCTTTTGTATTTAAAATTATACTTTTATACGATCATTGATAAAACCTGTTTTTCTTTTTTAAAAGAAAGTTTAACTCTGCCATGATTAACTGAACAGCTTGAGAAATCTGCGAGTGACAAACCTTTGATGCTCAATTCAGATTTTTTTGTGAAATCCAATTTTTTTGCGTTACCGTTCACATTTCCAAATATATGCGACTTGTATGTGATCTTCTGAGTGAACTGCATTCATACAGCTTAAGCGTCCTGCATGCGCAGTAGAGGACGCAATGACATCACAGGCTAGCGTGCTTCGTGTTTACGGCAGTAAACATGTATATAGTGCTGGAGCGCATCTAGCGATCTTTCCAAACCTTAAAACATCAATCTTTTCAAGACGGTTAAAATAAATACTGCTCTCCGCATCATCATCAGCCATGGTTGTTGTTTTTCTTGCCGCTTCTGCCTAGCAAGAAGCAGAATAGTGACCTATGTCCGGTATTAATGGCGTTGAGCTCGGATGAATGCGACCTGGCCGTTTGGACGCAGGTCGCATTTGAAAATATCAGATTTGGATCGGATTCAGGACCACATAGCAAAGTGGCCTGGGTCGCATTGGAAAAATTCGGATCTGTGTTGTTCAGACAACAATGAAAAGATCAAATCCAGGTCGCATATAAGCAAAAAAATCGTATTTGGGTCACTTCAGGCTGCTGTGTGAACGTAACTTAAATCTAAACATCCTTGCTGCTTCCAGAGGGAAGACTTGTCCAGGTGCTGCTGTACAAACGTCATTGATAAGCAATGTTCAAGTTTCAGAACTTTGTTGCTCTTGAGACCAAAAGAATTTGATGACATCGTGTCAAGAGGGAACGACATCAGCAATAAACTCAAATAATTGGTTGCTATTGGCCCTCAATTAAAAAAAAAGTTCAAAAGGCCACTTCCAAATTATTTCTTATTCTGGCTTTCTGCAGATGGACATCCTATGAAATTCTGCTCAAAATCATTCTTTCACATTTTCAGATAAATCTGGAGTATTTAAAGGTACACTATGCAACCGGTG
Organism: Cyprinodon variegatus; assembly: GCF_000732505.1. Taxonomy (NCBI): domain Eukaryota; kingdom Metazoa; phylum Chordata; class Actinopteri; order Cyprinodontiformes; family Cyprinodontidae; genus Cyprinodon; species Cyprinodon variegatus. The sequence continues at coordinate 1,221,870 of NW_015150596.1, forward strand.
TTGATTTTCCAGCGAGGCTCCCCCCAGAGGGCGAAAGTAAAAGTGCACTGTTGTAAATATGCTCAGCTGTTCTCCTGGTTTCTCCGTCAAGCCAGGCGCGGTTGTTTTGAGCTTAGCAGACAGGCAAACGCAACGAATCGCCA
>NW_015150596.1:1223594-1225363 GCF_000732505.1 Cyprinodon variegatus
TTATTTTTAGTTCTATCGGCTATTTATTACCACTACTTATGTCCTTACCAACATAGCTAAACTCAACAGTAGATGTAAATAAATTGTCCCTTTAGAACGTAAATAATTTTTTTTTTATAATGATTCTTTTAAAACCCCTTAAAATTCATTTTTGTAACCCAAAACAGGTAAGTAAAATTTAAGAATTCAAGGAGAGTGTTTTCAGAGTTGGTACAGTTGAAAAAGATGATAATTCTCTACATTTGTTCAGCTTTGTGAATCCATTTTGCTTACCTACTACTAATGTGTAAGTATATCTAACCATCTGGATTCACCGCTTCAGTCAAGTCTCCCATTCAGCTAAATATGAAGCATTCCTTCTGTTCACAGACGTCTAATTCCTCCTGCCGCTCGACAAATGTACACAATATGGCTGTGCAATCGACACACATTTACTGATCTTGATAAAAACAAACTCCCACTCATGCACCCACTGACCCACTGACCCATTTGTGAGTGAGTGTGTCTGTGTGTCATGTCCCGAACCGTGCACGTATGTGTGTGTGTTTGAGGGAAAGAGCTCCCTGCTCCAGTTGAACTGACCCCATTCCCCTCAGACTAGCAGGTGACAAAATAAACTTAGGCCGGACAAAAGGGAAGCCATGGCGAGGCTCTTGTTGTCAAAACAGGGACTAACTATCTGGCAGACAGCCATCCGTCCCTCCATCCATCTCCCAGCACATCCTTTTTAAAATGTAACTGTACCCCATGTAAGAGCATAACCCCGCTCCCAGACAAATTTGAAAAAAATGTCACCAAAATGGGCAAATCAAAATAGACAATAGACACGGCTAAATGTGGGGAGGAGCGGAGATGATTTAGCGGGGCTGTAGTCGGGATGAGGAAACAGGGAATTAATATAACTAAATAATCAAAGCAAATAAAGTCAACCTAAAAAAAATCAATCAAATTTTGCAATCTCAACTCATGGCCCATCATTTCATTGATTCATGATGTGTTTAAGTTTAAGTTTTATAACCTAAAGAAAAGTGGAACAGACACGTATGGGGTGTGCCAATAAGCTGCTATAACCATCCTTCAGCCAACAGAGGGCAGCGTTAGGATGATTTTAGGCCAAATATGGCAAGAAATTAACATGATTACACAAAAATATGAGGATTTGCAGAAAAACATAAAGACAGCACCCTTAAGGCCCAATTAATACAGATTATCAGCAAAATAAAAGTTCACTTGTGGTTTAGTGACTCTTTAATACCTATTTCCCATTGGCCAAAAATCCTATTCAAACCCAGGAACATCCGGCATTTAGTGGCAGTGGGAATGGCTCACTGACCCATGTCAAACATCTTGGTAATGGATATAGGTTAAAATTACCTTTAACAGGTCAGCTCTGATCAGCATACATTGGGATCAGCAGACCCGCTAAATTACGGCTGATCTACACTCAGAATCCAGGTCGTTTGCGTGTGTGTCGCAGTGAAATGTGCCCCCCGCCCCTGACGCAGACAGGAGGCCTCTGATTGGTCAAATCTACATCCGCTCTACACTATGTGCATTTCCTGTTTGGTACCTTACTGGCTTGTTTTGTTTGTATGACCACCATTGTGGAAATTAACCCTTGAAGATTGACCGGCTAGAAGAGCGAGCTAGGACCCTTTTTCCACCTGGATCCTTGCTCTTTTTCACCCTCATGTCCCTCCATTGTCCCAAAAACTTCCCCCTACTTCCTTACCGCCTAGGCCGTATCTAGACCCACAGCTAGTTCCTGA
>NW_015150596.1:1227063-1229213 GCF_000732505.1 Cyprinodon variegatus
GGCTACTGCAATGCCCTTTACGTTGGCCTCAGTCAGTCAACAATTTTTTCGTCTCCAACTTGTACAAAACGCTGCTGCCCGTCCAGACGTGAACAAATTACTCCTGTGCTGTCGTCACTCCACTGGCTTCCAGTCCGTTTTAGAATCGATTTTAAACTTCTGCTGTTTGTTTTTAACGCCATCCATGGCTTGGCCCCCTCTTACTTGTCTGAGATTTTAACTTTCCGCAATTGTGGCAGAGCTTTACACTCCTCGGGTCAGCTTCTGCTAGAGGTCCCTAGGTCAAGACTCAAATAGTGGGGCGATCGTTCTTTTGCCGTCGCTGCTCCCAGACTGTGGAACAAACTACCCCCTGACATCCGCACCACTACTGACCTCAGCCTATTAAAAAAAAAAAAAAGCTTAAAACCAACTTTTTATGGCTTTGTTGTAAAGCACTTTGGGTACCATTTGGCTACTGTAAAGGGCTATACAAATACATTTTATTTGATTTGATTTGCATTGGGAGCTAAAACAGCCTTGTTTTCGATGGTCATATGAGAATTCAGCCTTGGAACTCTACCATAAATGCTGTTTTCGCCCAATATTTCTTGTTTTAATGTCAATTCTTGCTAAAACGACCGTCACTCAAGCAGGTTCTGTGGTATTTCAGGTGTTCTTCTTCGGGGCTCATTTGCAAACCCCTGGTTAATTTCTTATGACCTCTTGGACTAATCTTTTGTTAACCACTTTCTCCATTTGTGAATAATTGGCTCATATAAAGGTTTGTTACCCTTTAAAGACTAATACATGTCAGTGACTTGTGGGATCAACCTTTTTTTCTTATTTGAGAACAAACTGTGATGAAGGAAAAGACCGAACCCATCTGGTCTTGAGTTTCTTTTCAAAGATATTTTAGCCAACAGATTCTGTTAGATAGTAACTAGTTTGAGGGGGCATTCCTTCCTTAATTAATTAAATCATTAAAAACCATTTTTCTGGTTTAGTCAGCTAATCTGTGTGTAATACTTAAATTAGATTAATGTAACATTAAGTGTGTGAAAAAGCTAAAATAGATGTAATCTGTGTGGTTTAAACATTTTCTTCATAGAAAAGCATTCTGATTTATACTTTGATGTTCCTTCTACCAAACTAGACAATAATGAGGGACATACATCTCATTTCTTCCTCAGCAACGCATTCATTAAGAGATTTGCATGACTGATGGGACTTTCTACTCTGTCTGAGAGTACAGCACGACACATTCTTTAAGATACGCCACTCATTTCCCATCACTCACAGATTGAATTATTGACCCACCAGAACCACAACTATCCAACAACACAACTCTGAGAAGCTAACAGCGTTAACACACATCGGCAATGTGTCTTCCTGTCTATATGTGGCAGCACCACGTCTCCCCGCTCCAGTTTCTTTCCCAGCAGTAAGCAGATGGAAAGCTCTGCGGTGATAATGACAGGAAATTAATTCCATATGTAGCGACGGTTATAATGAGTCTTTGTTTTAGTATGTGAGCATGTGTGCGTCTGTATTAAAAGTGCTTTTGTCAGCATTTATGTTTCAGTAAATATCAAATCAAAGCATTATTTTTCATGATGTACATTAAAATGAGCAAAATCTGTTCCGATACTTGGAATTTCCTTTGTTTTACTGATTGTGATTGTTGCGTTCCTCACCTGTAACCTGTTGGTTTGACTTCTCTTTACTCGCCCTCATTTAGTCCCCACCTGCAGCGACCTGGTTTACTCAGTCTTTTTTCTCTACAGTCTTGTTTGTTTCCTGCTGTTTCCTGTCATGTTTTATTCTGTATATTTGAATCTCTGTTTGTTTGGACTCCTGTGTTTGAAATGCAGTGTGATATTGGTTGACTCGATAACAGCTCCAGCAAACACAGTGTTCCCTATAACAGGGCTGCGTGGCTATAAATATTCATATGATTTGCTTTGAATGAGAACAGATTTGTGCAGCAGGGCTTTGTTTTCTTTTTTCTTTTTTTTCCCTCCTCCACTGAGGGTCTCCAAGTTCAAACAACTGTAACACATGGACAAGTTCAATCTAAGTCCATCCATTTTTCCATCACGCTTATCCCAAGAAGGGTCGCGACGGATGCTGGTGCCTATCTCCATCTGAGAGAGGCGGGGTACACCCTG
>NW_015150596.1:1230589-1234902 GCF_000732505.1 Cyprinodon variegatus
AAACGTTCTGGAAAATATTAGCGTTTCGTGTTCGTTTTGACTTCGTGTGGACGGGGCATAAATGGGGTAAAAAATGACAAATAACCATTCACACCTAAGAAGAATTTAGAGAAGCCAATAAACCTAACAGTGTGGGAGGAAGCCAGAGTACGCAGAGAGAACCTGCAAACTCCATGCAGAAAGCCTCCAAGCTGAGAATTGAACCCGGAACCTTATGCTGCAATGCAGCAGCGCTACCTGCTGCACCACTGAGCAGCAGATCAAACACCTCAACCAATCTAAGTCCAACTGCTGCTAAAGGGAACACAATACTGTGGGTACATTGTTTTGTTTTTGTTTTTGTTTTCAATTTTTTAACTCACTTGCTAATTGTTACATTGCAATCATGGATTTAAAGGGATTTTATGATACATACACTTTTTGTCTCTTTTTTTCATACTATGGTCCACACTATATGCCATTACTTTTGCAACATTGAGTGTGTTTTAGCATCATGAGCCAAAGGAGCACACCATATCAATGGCGATGTGACCTAAGATGTCAGGATTTATTGAAATTTCCCATCTGATGAAGCAAAGTAACAGGCAGCTGCAGCTGACCTGAAAAGAAAGTTCACTAAGAGAAAGATTGGGGACTACTTCACTGATACAGATCCAGCAACAACACAAATAGAAGTGGAGATGCTGAACTGCTTCTTCACCTAAAAGTACAAGGATCTGAGGTAGTTAACAATCTAACAACAGGCTGCAGAAGCTGAAACATGGTTTAGACTTGACAGGCTGCCTGGTCATGCACCCTGAGTATTTTTCGCTGCACATTGCTCCATTCAGAATCAACGAGATGCAGACTTTTCACACACAAATAAATGATTACTTCTATAATGACAGGACAAGGGGGAAGGCTCAGAGAATTGTAGCAGACATCTCTCATCCTTTGTCCTGCTGGTTAGAGCCTCTGAAGTCTGGGAGGAACTACAAGGTTCCCCTGAATAGAGGTTCCCTAAAGATAACCTTTGTCCCAAATGCCATCACTCTTTTGAATTCAACAAAGTACCTAAAACATCCACACGTTACCTGAACTATTCTAGCTCTAGCTCTTTTACTCGACTCTTTTCATCTGTAATTATGTTCTTAATAGATGCCGTTCACACTGAGCCTGGTTCTACTGGAGGTTTCTTCCTGTTAAAAGGGAGTCTTTCCTCTCCACTGTCGCTACAAGCATGCTTAGTGTAAGGGATTGCATTTGAGTCAATGAGTCGATGCAATCAACTGGTTTTCTTTAGAAAACTTTGTATCAATTTGACTGTATGATCTGGTTGAACTGTAAAGTGCCTTGAGATGACTGGTGTTGTGAATTTGGCGCTATAGAAATAAACTGAATTGAATTGAATTAATTTATGTTTTTGTCATTTGTCAGCATCTGTATTTTAGCCCTGTCTGCCGTGTGAGCCTAAGACAATGTTTCATCCTAGTGGATAAGGCTGATTATTGGCATGGGTGTTGCAATACGATACGTGACAAGATGCTTGGGTCACGATACGATATTATCACAATGTTGCAATATCATTATATATTGCGATATTTTGCCCAGCTATCAAATTAAATATATAGATAAGCAAAGCGCTGTATATTTTCATCAGAATCCATGTTGTTTGTGGTTTGAGTCATTCAACGTCTTCCACCGTGACTGCCGCAACTAACCCTAACCCTCATTGGTTTAGGTAAAAATGTTTTGTTTTTTTAAATCGATACTAGGAACTGAAAGATCGATATTATATCGGACAGCCGAAAATCACAATATATCGCCAAATTGATTTTTTTGCCAAATCCGTCCTGGTGGACAATAAAGATTTATTCAACGCTATTCTACTCCACTGCAGAAATAGAAATAAACATGTATGGAGAAAGCCTTTTTTTAATTGGGATGCTGTGGTTTCTTTCAGCCCTGCAATGGACGGGCGACCTGTCCAGGGTGGACCCCACCTCTCGCCCGTAGACAGCTGGAGATAGGAACCAGCACCCCTCGAGACCCCGGCTAGGATAAGCCTGACAGAAAATGGATGGAAATGGATGGATGGATGTTTTCTGTCAATTTTGAGTGTTTTATGGGCTAATAGTTACACACTTTGGTCTCTTTATTTAAATTTTTAAAAGTTATTTATGATTGAATGAGCCTCACTGAGAGACCTTTACATTTTTGAATGTTTTGTCTCTTGATACTAGGTACAGCTTGATAGGCAAGGTAATATGTAAGTAAGAGTTTATGCCAGAAAACTTTGATGAACAGAAAAAAAAACATAAAGTACAAAATTAAGAAAAAAGATTTTTTGGGAGGAAGAAAAGAAGACAGGCTAACCACAGGGAAGACAGTCGGCACTATGGCTGAAAAATGTTAGGAAAACTGTTAATAGTGACTTAGTTGTGAATATTGTGATGGCATTAGATTAGCTAAACCAACATTTTAACTATATTATTTCATATATTTTTGTACGTTTTAGCATTGCGATGGACATACATCAACTTTATGCATTAAGGGCCGTGAAATTCTCTCAAAAAGGCAGCATGAACAACAACAGGAATAAGGGACATCTTACTCTCAGTCTTGTTTGAGGTAAGGTTTTTCATAGTGTATAGCACAAGATTTAAGAGGACATTAACTGGACATAAACATAGTTTAAAAAAGGGCATTTTTAAATTTAAAGATATGAACAACTAAGCAGAAAAAAGAAAGAAAAAAATTTAAATTGCTCTGAATTGGATCTCCAAGATCCGATAACAAATCACAGATAATCGATCCCATTAATCAGTCAATATAGGAGCTGATATCTGATCCATGTATCAGATCAGTGCATCTCTAGATGTACCTGGGAGCTCTTTCCCCTCCTGAGGCAAAAATTAGGCACTTTGTTTGCTCTCTGTTAAATGGATTACAGGTATATTATACATATAGACATTTCATTTTTTAAAATATATATATTTGATAATTACAAGACAGGTAAGTTTCATAAAGAGTTTTGCAGTCGCCTCTGTTTAAGAGACCTGAAATATGAACGGTGTAATGTCACTAAAGAAGACTTCTAGTTATCTCCTCACCATAAAATTTGTAGGACTTGGGATCAAAGAGATGAAATGTCTGAGCTAAACACCTCTTCACTCCCTGTCACATATTTATACAGACCTACACATTCCTCTAATTCCTCACATGGTGAGAAAAAAACGACTTAAGAAGAGAACTTTCTGCTAAAAAAAAGTGCCAACCATACATTTAAAAAACCCTTTCTTCTGTCTTTTGGAAACGTCCATGCAAGCTGCTTAAGCTGTCCCTTGGCAGCTTAATGATTTCTGCCAAGGGAGATGGCAGCTTTCGCTTGTGTCTGTATAAACTAGTCTCCTTTAAGGGTTTCCTACCATAATATTACGAGGCAAATGAGTAAGTGCTTACATGCTGTTAAAGACTGGGGCCGAGCAGTGAGAAGCCCCAAGCTGGTGATTACCAAGCTCTGAAACACATCTGCACTCCAGCTCAGCAGAGACCACATGAGCGCAGTGTGTGTGGGGAAGAATGGGGGAAAAAAATCATATGGGAGCAAAGGAGGCCCCTCAGGCATCTAGCATACTCAATGGAGTCATAGTCAAAGTAATTACAGTTTGTTATGTCAATGATGTGTCTTTAAAATGGGGTAGAAATCGGGTAAAGAAGAGATGTTTATTTTGGATCTTGGATCAGAATGAAACAGGAGCGAAGCTGAAATGACAGGGCAGGACGCACTGATTCGGTCTCTTTGACTTCATCTCTCCCATGCAGCACACAATGTGGCATACGAACAAAAATAGCTGGACAATTGAGCTACAGCAGCATAGCTTCTAATCAATCTTTTTAGGATACACTTATAGATAACCCCTGTTAAGATCACAGTGATATAAACCTCTCATAGCCTTGTTTGTCCTCTCTAAGAATACATGGGTAACCCACTGAAGCATCTTGGGATGTCTATGAGAAAACAGTAGATCAGGGTGAAGATGGAGATAAAAATAGATGATTTTCAATCAGTTGACGGTTTCACTCTTCAATCTCTCCAGAATTAGGAGGGCGACTCCTAAATGAGTCCATAAAGACGGAAATGAACTTCTTTGAACGAGTTCATGATTCCTGCTTATCTTTGGTGTAACGCAGGTCTAGCATTTATTCTGACTTGGATGCAACAATTAACCTGACTCTGCTAGATGGATTTGCTCCGCATATCCATCTGGAAACCTTCCGTTGAAGTAATTTTGGGAAGGGGCGAAAATACTGGTTAGCTGATTGGCCTATGT
>NW_015150596.1:1236148-1238825 GCF_000732505.1 Cyprinodon variegatus
GAGAACGCTGGGACCCTTTTTCCACCTGGACCTCTGCTCTTTTTCGCTCTCATGTCTCTCCGTTGTCGCACAAACTTGGCCCCACTTCCTCACCGTGTCTGAGCACGCTGCTGAACTCATAGAACTCTGAACCTGCCTGAAAGCTCTGGCGATTCCTGGAACCCTGGATTTGTATGTTCGTGTTCGGAACGGAACCCCTGGTTGGCCAATGGACTTCTGGATCTCAGAACTGTCCCGTTCTGAACAGATTCCCTGACGTGGATCAGTCTCCTGCCTGCTCACTGAGGGTTGCGGCATCAGGGACACTTTGGACGGCTCTGAGCCGCATCTCAGCTGGAAATTGTCTTCCTCGGAGAGGATGGACTGAACTGAACTGTTAAACCAGGTAAGTGACTCACTCTGATGTTCATCTCCTGTCAAGATGATCATGGTCACTTACCTGTGTTTCTACCACATCCAGAGTGCCAGTGATAGGTTGTACCCCATCCCCCTGCAGCCACATTTCTGTTCTGGTCTGTTTTATTATTTTCATGTTATTAAATGTTTTGAAACTTCCCATTGTCTGACTACCCTTGAATACTGGGTCCATCTGTCCTGTTTTATGACAGGTTGATGGCAAACTTTAAGTTTCTTTGCAGTGTTTCATGTACTTCTTTGACAAACACAGAGGACCTGCCAAACTGCGTGTCTGCTCTTTGGCAGCCATTTAGAAAAAGACTCTAGAACCTCAAGCAGCTCAACTGAACCACAGAGTTTCCTGCTGATTAGACTAACTTAGGCAAGAAATCAGTTTGTTTGTTTTTTTCTTGCTAGCCTTAAATAAGGAATAATGAACACTTATTAATGAGTTATGAAGTGTTTACAGATTATTCAATAACATATCTATAAACTATTTATTTGCCATCCATAAGGCAGCCTTAATGTAAAGCAGTACCAAGTTTGAAATGCTTAGATTTCTTCCTCCAAATAACTCCAAAAGTATGACATACAAACCACTAAATTCTTCAGGGACAGATTTCTGCCCTAAATATACCGAGCTATAATTGTTTCTAAAAACGGAGTAGAAGCGTGCCTTAAATCAAGATTTGTAGATCTAAAAAGTGCTACAGGGTCCTTTTTTTAGGTCATTTGGAAGTCTAAGCTGTCCTTTCTATTCTTGAGCTTTATAAATGGTTTGCTTTTTGTGGTGAATCTTTTGTCTTTGCTCTGGGGAAGTCTTCTCTTCATGGTACATTTAGATAATCATATGCTCACTGACTGAAAAGTATTTTTCATTGGGCCACTTGTTCTAAGAGGGGTTTTGTCGACACTGAATCTATTTTGTTAAGCTGATAAGCTTGCCAACAATTTTTTTGTGAGGATGAGAAATCTCCTATTTTTCCATTACTTTTTTTTTTTTACCAGAGGATACCCTTTGCAGTTTGATTTGCAGCTTATTTTGAGTGGGTAGTTTGGTTTCCATCACCTCTGCTGAGAGACCATGACAGTTATATAGAATTCCTTATGTTTCACTTATATAACTGATGAAGAAGGCATACGTTAAATTAGATAACCTTCTATAAAGTTTTTGTACTTTTGTACAACGTTCCAAACTTCTTCATAGTTTTCTTTGTAACATTCGGTGAAATGTTAAAGCGACAATAGTGGATCGGATTTGATGCATGAGCAATGTTTGTTAAGGCAGCAGCATACTCTTGAACACTTCAACTCTGGCCATTAATCTTATTTGAGAAAGACTTTACACATACTAAGTAAGGACACAGAAGTACATACACAAACACTGTCTGTTTTTTCTCTTCCTTTCATGCACACACCATCCCACATCCATCCACGCTGAGAGCCTGACCCTCCTCTCCTGCTGGCATCTAACAGCGGGCACTACATCACTGTCAGCATCCAGACCACCAGGGAAAAGCTCCGGGCCACTCTTCTCCTGTAGAACTGAGCCCTGAGCTTCTAGTCCTGGAATTATGGCCAAACTAGAGAAGCATAATGTGGAGGAGAGACATTCCAATTTGTTGGCTGTTGGAGAAAGTGGACAGGTACAAATAGCCTAAGAGATGTCTGGGAATCAGTCACTCCAGTGTTTGTTTTTTACTTTTACAAAAACCCAAAAGATCTAAAAAAATCTCTTCCAAACACAAGAAATATAATTTGTGTTTCCCCTTATTTGTGTTATAGACTGAATATTATATTACTGAACATTCACATTTACAGTTTTAAACTGCTGAAAAAAATACCAAAACACAATCTGATACTTATAGAGGTGTCGTAAGTACTTACATTCTTGACTTAAGTAAAAGTGCAGATACTTGCGCCGACTAAACTCCCTTAGTTCAGTGAAAATGTACAGGTTCTGTTTGAACAAAAAACACTGTACAATATATATATAATATATATTAGGGATGGGACGATTTATGAAAACCGTCTGAACCGTCATCGTAGGTCTCTCTAAATGCAAAGTGCTCCCATACAGCAGACCTATAAAGTGCTGCTGGCACGTCTTCCAACTCCTGTTCTTTCCCACTCGCCATACCCACACAATTCTCCACAACAACTGATTTTTTTCTGCCACACCTGCTACACTCCTAAGCTGCTTCGCTTCTTGTTCTTGTTTGTTACCGATGGTTGGCTTTGGTCGCAGCACCGCCACCTTCTGCTCTGGAGTGTAAACGCT
>NW_015150596.1:1239212-1240481 GCF_000732505.1 Cyprinodon variegatus
ATATCATATTCATATTTTAGATGGAGTTTCTGCTCTTCATCTGCCTTTTTCTGTACTTTGTGCATTAATTGTATTGTACATTGGCCAAGGGTATCAATACGTCTAGAGGCCATGGGAAACATTGTTTCCTAGCATTACAATTGCCTAGCCTACCAAAATGGCAACTTAGACTTACTTAGATTTAGAGAAATATATTTATTGTAATTTTGTATATGCAGAGCGTATAAAAAAACTTAATGACATGGATCACCTTTGTTTTAGACAAACAAAAAAGAGAAGATAAGAGAATTAGTGACAGATTTTTCTGTCTCAAAAAACCCACTGAGAAGCAAATAAAACCATGTTTAAGAAAAACATGCACACCTCCAGTGATAACAGAACTTACTGCACTGCTTTGTCCTGATCTGCAAAATAAACTCCCATGAAATGCAGAGAATCTTGCGAGTGTAAACTGGGAAAATGTAAGAAAGTGCCACCCTGACTCTCTCAAAGCAGCGCTAACAATATCAGCTAATAACTCTGTTATGTTATCATTTCACATCTTTTTCTTAGCTGGATTTAAAATTGGATGTGACTCAAACAACAGTTCTAAAAAGCAATGCTGATTTTTCCAACATCCAATAGATCTCAGCTCTTGATAATTCCCTTTGCACCGCTTTCTGCAGCCTGAAACCTCCTCAAGCATCAATAACAAGTCCTGAGAAAAGAGCAGAGACTCCCTTCACACCACAGGGAGCCCCTCAGAACTCTCCCCTTACAACAGTCACTGCTGGTTGCCACAACACGCGGCACCGTGTCAACGACGGCCGTCAGACCGCGAGTTTGATCTCTGCAGCCTGAAAGGATGTAAGGGGGTGAAGGAGGTGTGTAAAGGACTATTGCTACTGTCTTTACTGTCTTGCATAACGCATTCAAGCTGTGAATTGTGGTGCAGGGAGGGGCTGTTATCAGTACATGACACCCCCCTCTTTCCATCCCTGACCAAGCTCAAAAATAGTAGCAGGAAACTGCCCCTTTAAAAAACCACACAACGAATGACCTCTTCTGGATTTAAAATCATAGAAAACGGCAGATAAATATAAAGTTAATCTAACTGTACCTCTCACCTCTGTCTAGAATAAAGAAGTTTGAGTTATTCCTTCCAACATTGTCCGTAAAAACCCATAGCAATCATTATTTTACTTAAAGGAATAGTACACCCAAAACATGATTAGCCTTCATTTTCTACTCACCCCCATGCTGAACAACACTCTGGAGTACTTTTTTGAT
>NW_015150596.1:1242586-1252020 GCF_000732505.1 Cyprinodon variegatus
TGCGTTTAGGCCAGGGTTCGGCTTCGTGTGGACGGGGCCTTACTCTCCGGCCAAAGCTCCTACCTGTGAGAGTAAATAACTCAAGGAGCTCAAGAGTAATGCAATGGATGTAAATGATAGGGGTGTAAATAATAATCGTTTTGTATCGATGCATCGACACGTCTGCAAGATAATAGATTCATGTATTTTTTTTTCTCCGGTCTATTTTTATCCATTTTTGATCTGCAAATGATAAAAAAAAAAAAAAAACTCAAATTGACAATATAACTTATGGGAGTATCGATATTTCTCTCAAAGGAAAAAAGGAAGATAGCTTTTTTTAAACACCACAAAATTTGTCCATGCAACATAACACAACATCTGCTGTCAGAAGCTGAGCTTCCCAGCTGGTGTGTTTCATTCACACCAACTTATATACAGCACCATAGTTTGAAAGTTATGCAAACACCAGCTGACCGCCTGTCGGTCGTTTTACTGCGACGGACTTCTTATTCTTTTATACATCATGTGCATTGTTACTTTGTTAGCCAGATAGAGAGAGTAGAAGGCCTTCCTTCACATTGTGGATGTCACTGTGTGTACGGAGGTCGTCTAATCAGGACAGCCTTCATGTCTTTTAAAGATACACAGGATATGGGCACATCTTGGAGCCGGTCTGATAAAGAAGAACAATCTGTAATTCATGGGCATAGAGGCAAAATGCATGAAGTTCATGGCATGGATGGCGTGTCAGTTTCTGATACGGCCAGCTAAACATCCACATGATGCAACACATAGACTCATGAGCTATAAGAAGCAGGAGATGACCTTGTTCGGGGCTCAATCTTTGCCGGACGCTCGCGGACGTGATTTTTTTGAGCCCACAGCTGTGCAAGCTCCAAGCATTTTCTCTGTCCTGTAACGACCTGATCTGGAATAAACTCTGTTACTTTTTTACTCCTGTTTTATAGTCCTTTTTTATATTGTTTTACCCAGTTTGAGTTAAGAGTAGTAAACAACTTGCTCCCAGGAAAAGAACCGTGAGGAAGCCCTGAGGTGCAACAGCTTTTTAGGGGACATAACCTCCTCATTTAACATAATCATGTCTTAGCGATGACACTCTATGAATCTCAGGAAAGTTTTACTCTTGCTACTATGCTTAGCTTGAGCTAAAGGGTTATTAATTAGCTTTTTTGGAGGGATTTAGCAAGGGTGCTACACTGTCTGTTTCCCACTGATTGTTGTCTGACTGACAGCTCCTGCTGTGACGTTGCTGTGTTTATATTTGCATTTAGAGAAGGTGAGTGAGATTAGATCACCATGATGCATTTTCATGCCAGTGAGTGAGCAGTTGTACTCATTTGAATCTGAATAAGTCATGATGAATGATAATGCCAGGTTTGATCAGGATTTCAGTTCAAGTCTGTTCTGGTCCAGACTAAGAACCTACCCATCTTAAAACTATCCTTAAACTTCATTTTTGGAAAAGATTCTACAAAAAATAAAGTGATTTAAAACGTTTGCCTGGCATTTTCATTATATTCCTTAAATCTATATATCTGTAACTGAAATTCAGCAAACATAATCAGCTTTCAGAAGCCACAGATTTAGTAGCAGAGTAGCACCTGTGTTTCATTTAATCTCAGTTTAATTCCAGCTGTTCCGTGGAGGCCTCCAGGGTTTTTGTTAGAGAGCATTAGAGAACAGTTTCCATTTAAATTTTTGCCACAAGCCATTTAGAGGACACAGCAAATGTGGAAATCGGTGCTCTGTTTACGTGAAAGCCAAAATAAAAGTTTTGGATTGCATGCAAATACCTTATTTGGTGGCAAAATAAAATTGTGCATTATCCTGATCACCCCATGACAGAGGTGTCACCACCATCTTCACCAGACTGGCACTGATGTTAGGAATGAATGCGGTAACAATTCTTGTTTCTTAAATCCTGATAGTTCAATAGCCGCCCTTTAACCAAGCTTGGAAGCTTTGGTCGACTCTATCTCATCTGCTTTGACTCACAACTGGAAGCCATGCATTGAAAAGTCATCAGAAGATGTTTTGCATGGTGAATAAATGTCAGGGCTCAGGAGGTGGAAGTGGAAAACAAATGCTTTCATTTGCACTTTGCTCACTCTGGACCTGACAGCTCATTTCCCAGGGATCTTAACCTGTCTCTGACTCAGCCTGTCAGGGCCTGGGAAAAGGTCACAGCAAAAATCACGGTGGGCTCTTCCACAATCACACAAACAGCCAGATGCTGGGTGTTGCCGAGGTTATGATAGTTACTAAGACTGACATTTGTTGCATCAGTCTTTAATTTGTTCAAGAAATGCATCGTAGGATTAGCCAAGGCCTCAGTTATATATCACAGCAAGGAAAAAGCCTGGTAGGGAAGAGAAGAGATCTGCTCTGGTCTCTTCAGAAGAATCCTACCCCAGCAGGGGGGCTGGGGGAGCAGTAAATCACTTCAGTTTTCTCCGTTTACTAAACTGCTGAGCAGCTCTGAACTTGTTCTACATAGTAAGAACCTGCGGGGTTAACACCCACCACCAACCCCCAAACAACCAAGCAGGGAGGATTGGGGTCAAGCAGCGTGGCGACCTTATATGTGAGACCCAAAGAAATAAAAGACCCCCGCCAACAGCTCCTCAATGCACTTCTCTCACAAACCAGAGAGCATTATGTCTGAAGTGGCACCCTTTCATCTCTCTCACAGACTGACAAAGACAACTTTATTGGGACAAGACTGCATGAGCGTGGCATTCCAGAAAAAAACAAAGAATCCTGCTATCTCTGAGGATTTACAGTAGAAAATCCCACGTTGTCATCAATCCATCCAGCTCAGCTCTTAATACCACCTTGCCCTAGTCTTCATTTCAACAGCTTCCATCTGTCTAAAAGAGAGGCAAGCTATGTTCTGCCCCCCTAGCTGGAGCTGACACCTCTGTTGCCAGAAAGTGGGCTGGGTTCAGGAACCCTGTTATAGACTAAAGCACATCTTTTCTCTTCATTGTTGAAGGAAGACATTAAAAATGATGATCAGAGACTCTCCTGTTCTCTACACCTTTCCTCCTCCACCCCCTTTAGCAAAGAAAGTGATGGACGCATTGCTCTCTGTAAAGAGACCATCCAGACCTCCAGGGAGCTTCAATCCCAGACAATACATTCGCTTTACTCTTGTACGACACTTTCACTCTCCCTTTCTCTAGTGCAGGAAAGCCAAACTCAGATCCATTACTTCAGCCTCTTTGCTTTTCCATCCACTGGCTCTCCTTGTAATCCTGTCCTATTCTGACCATCTCTTTTTCAATGTTGTGCCCTAATCCCAACTTAATCTTTTATTTGATTTCATCAGTGCACAGAGAAGACTCATATGGCTTGTTCCCTTATGTGTACTTAATGAAACGAGGCGGGCAGAAAGCTGGATGAAAAGCAAGGTTAAACAGCTGTCATCATCCAAAGGCTGGCACTGGAGACAGAGCTCTTTTATCGGATAAACTTGCTTTAAGAAAATTGTGAAGTGATTAACTGAATGGGCTGTTTACCGAGAGTTTCAAACAGAACTTTTTGAAAGTCTCTGAATTTTGCTAATTTCTGTTTCTATCCTTTAAAGCAGGCATCCCCAAACTCGGTCCTCAAGGCCCCCTGTCCTGCAGGTTTTAGAGGTTTCCTTGTTCCAGCACAGCTTATTTTAATTGAAAGCTGATTAACAGGCTTCAACTCTACTGCAACCATGATAATCAGCTGTGCTAAAGCAGGGAAACCTCTAAAACCTGCAGGACAGCGGCCCTCGAGGACCGAGTTTGGGGATGCTTGCTTTAAAGTCTTGAGAGCTTTTCAGTCCATTTATTGGAAGACTAGAGGAGTTGCAGAAGGAAATGATTTGTTGGGTGGTAAAAAGGAAAAAGAGAAAGACGAAGTCACTCCTACACTGCAAAAAATAGAAAACTAAATAAGTCATTTTTGCTCAAATTACGTACATTTTTCTTGAATTGGGGAGGTAAGTGTGACACTTTGCCTATGGAACAAGACAATTTACATTTAAAATAAGAAAAAAACTATTGTTTTGTCTTATTTCAAGCATATATTATCTAATTATCTTATTTTAGGAGTGAAAATACTAATTCAATTGGCAGATCATCTTATTTACCTGCTCAAATTAAGGGTAAATACACTTAACTTAAGACATTTTTTACTTATTTCTAGATGTTTTTTGCAGTGTACACATGCTTCATACGACTGG
Source organism: Cyprinodon variegatus (assembly GCF_000732505.1). NCBI lineage: Eukaryota > Metazoa > Chordata > Actinopteri > Cyprinodontiformes > Cyprinodontidae > Cyprinodon > Cyprinodon variegatus. Next base: position 1,246,809 of record NW_015150596.1, read on the forward strand.
CTAAAAGAAGTCTACAATACTTTTTGATTTTCAAGAATAAATGTGTTCATTTGCATAAATTAAGGCTTAAGGCTGATTTATACTCAGAAACCAGATGGTCTGCACGTGTCGCAGTTAACGCAGATATGCCCCAACACCTTCCGCACCTCCCTGAAATTGTAGGTGACCGCAGACAGTGCCGCAGACAGGAGGCCTCTGATTGGTCAATTCTACATCTGCTCTGCGCTATGCGTAATTCCTGTTTGGTACCGTACCGGCTTGTTTTGTTTGTATGACCGCCCATTGTGGAAAAAGACTCATGAAGATGGACAAGCTAGCAGAGCGAGGTGCACGAGAACACTGGGACCCTTTCTCCAACTGGATCCCCGCTCTTTTTCGCCCTCATCTTCCTCCGTTGTCGCACAAACTTGCCCCCACTCACCGCCTTGGTCGTATCTAGACCCACAGCTAGTTCCTGGCTGTCCCTCTTGTGTTGTGGCGTCGAATAACATAGCGCAGACCACGCTTCAATATTGAGCACATATCAAAAATATCTGCTTCATATTTGCGACAAGCTCACTGCAACACACTGCTGCAGGAGGATAACCAGCTCTTTATTAGATGCCGTGGCTTCAGGATCTGAATCCCACCTGGAACCATCATTTCCTTAAGTGTAAGTAGAAAGCTTGCTACTTTTAATTCCTCTTCATTAGAGCCAAGTGTAAATGTATGAACATGGCTAGGTTAGTTTGTTGCTTGGATGGATCCTGGTGGATTAAGAGGGAAAAGATGAACAGATGGATAGATGGACAGACAGACAAGTGGGAAATTGAGTGGATGGATGGATGGATTGTTTATGGCATGCATAAAAATCCAAAGACCATTAAAACATTATATTTAAAGCAATATCTCATATTGGGATGTGTTTATTCAAGCAATAAGATCTCATACCAGCCCATGTCGACTAGCCATGCATCCCGGTATGCACCTTTTCAGAAATTTAGGTACAAATGGGGAGTGGCTTTGAATCCTGAGATTGTGAGTTCGATTCCCCACTCCCACAGACTGCCACTCTGGCTCCCTGAGCAAGACCCTTAACCCCCACACAATGGCAGCACAGTGCTTCCAAGGGGATGGCTTAAATGCAGAGAAGTTAAAAACATTTAAAAATATTAAGAGACGGTAGTTCATGTGGAAAGAAAATGCAAAAGCAATTACATCCCAATCTTATTGTTGCCTCGCAGAGCTTTTAATAGAGCAGCTCAGTGGATTTTATTGTGAGTGGAAGCTAACCATATAAATAGGACAATGCAAAGATTAGCAGTGCCAACCAAACGTCACCTTGGCTGTAATTGCTGCAAACAAGGGGAGGCGTAAAATCAGGGCAAACAGAGGACAAACGAGCTGTTCCACAGTAGGAAGAGAAACAAGAGCTTAAAGGACCTAAGGATGCCAGATAATAAATAAAGTTAAAGCTTTTCTGTTACTCTGACAGGTCCATCTGGTTGAGGCTGCGGTGGGATGTGTCAATGAATGTGTGAGCTCTGCTGGCACCTCTAAAACCACGCTTGAAAGTGGATGATCTTCTAATTACAGAGTCTCTATGGTTTTAGGGGAAATGGATTGGAAAGAGTGGGAGTAAATCAGAGAGCAAGAGGAAGCTCCTTGATGTCTGTGCAACAACTTAGAACCTCCACGGTTCTATTATGTAGAATGCTTCTATTTATTGGGTAATATTACTAACAGCTCTAATTAAAATGAGGAGAACACAGTAGACCTCTTCTTTAGAAGGCTTGTGAGCATTAAAATACTTGCAAACAAGCAGAGCAGATCTTTAGAGGGGCAAAGGGATTCACGTGTGCAAATCATCTAACAACAAGCATAAAAACCAGAACACATTGGACAAAATTTAGGTGTTCAAATATATAAATATTTAGTTTGTATTTGGCTTTCTTACAGTTATCCATTTAACTCTCATTTGTAGCACTTTTAGATACTTATACAAAGTGAACTACAAATGACGTTTACAGTGCTTTTTTTGACAGAGCAATAGGTCTTTTTTAGATTTGGTTTCAAAGTAAAAAAAAAAAAAAAAGCCCTTTAAAAGCTAGAAATAGTGGAGCAGTGCATTACAGAGAGATTGGGACGGATCAAAACAGATTATGTTTAACGATATCACTCTGGGGAAGGGTACAAAAGGTTTCAGTAAAGTATTATTTACAAAATATAAAACATAGCATCAATAAATAAATGTAAAATACTTGCTTAATTTTAGAAGAACAGGAGATTGACCTGATATTATATAAAATAAAAGGTAGATAGGGACCAGGCTGGGACTGGTAATCTGTGATAGCGGGCATTTGCCTGGTGGGCCGGTCCTAATTTCAGCGTGCGAGGGCCCGCCCTCCTTAAATCATAGCGACCCCAACACTTAGTCTCCGGCCAAAGCTCCTACCTGTGAGAGTAAATAACTCAAGGAGCTCAAGAGTAATGCAATGTTAATGATGTAAATGATAGGGGTGTAAATAATAATCGTTTTGTATCGATGCATCGATACGTCCGCAAGATAATCGATTCATGCTTTTTTTTCCCCTCCGGTCTATTTTTATCCATTTGCTCCTGGGCGTAATTCTCCCTCCCATGCTGCGGTGGCGCTAAACCTATTTTGCCCTCCTACCTCACTTCCTGGTTATACTCTTACAGCAGTGTGTTGCAGTGAGCTTGATGCAGACATTTTTAAATTATGCCCAATATTGAAGCGTGGTCTGTGCTACACGCTGTGGGTCTAGATACGGCCGAGACAGCGAGGAAGTGGGGTCGAGTTTAGTCCGACGACGGAGGGACATGAGGGCCAAAAAGAGCGGAGATCAAGGTGGAAAAAGGGTCCCAGCGTTCTCACGCACCTCGCTCTTCTAGCAGGTCAAACTTCACGAGTTGTTTTCCGGAATTTCGGTCATAAAAACAAAACAAGCCGTCCTCCTGTCTGCGGCACTGTCTGCGATCAGCTACAATCTGGGAGAGGAGCAGCGGAGCGTCTCTCTAGGGGGCGGGACGTCTGGAGCCGAGGTATTGCATTGCACTCATTGCACTGATTTTCTGCAGTATTTTCTGATGCAACTTTTCTACTTCTGTTATTTGCTGTTGTTTAAAAAAAATGCATAACAATATTACAGCTTTAATTGATTTATTTCAAATTTGAAACTTTGTCTAGCCTGTAAGGTGTAAAAAAAAATAAGAAAAATGAACCAATTAATCTAATCAAATCATGGTTTTATTCTTGAGTATCGAAAATAATCGAATCATTGGGTCAGGAAATCGATACTGAATCGAATCGCCATGATGGGTGTGATTTACACCACTAGTAAATGATGCATGCAGTATATATAGCCCTTCCTTGTCATGCACATCCTTGTGACGGTTGGCATATGGTGTAATTTTCTATTTCTTCAAACTGTAAAATCCTTGCAACGAACTAAATTACAATAAAACTAAAATGCTTTCTTTAAACCAAACTACGATGTTCCTCTTATATTTGGCGAATTTATGTTAGAATATTTTGCAAAAATATGTTGCGGTGCATGATGGGGTTTAGCTTCTAAAGGATTGTTGCCAGGTTGGGATGTTTCCCAATCGGACAGTTTAGGATCGCTGTCTATGGGTAAAAAAAAAAATTTTTTCTTTAAATTAATGGCCTAAATCAATAGACTTTGGTTCAAATTGGGTAATATTTTGTATATCCAGGAGGTTTATGAACATTCTTTGGGCTGGAAAACGTGTCAGTGACATCTGGCAACCCTGCTGATGTGGTGCTGGTCTGAGGACCCGCCGAGTCCAAGTCAGGCTCAGTTCCAGTCCGAGCCTGATAGGGACCCTGCCCTCAGGTGATCAGAGCGTCTGAAGGAGCTGCAGGGTGTCAAACGAGGACTTGGTGCTTTCTGCATGTAAAGAAAGCTCCAGAGTTTGGCTAAAACCCCACCAGAACCAAGTGGGGTGTTTCATGGGATAAATTCCACATTAGAAGTTATAGACAGCAATCCTACAGGGTAGGTTTGGCCTGAAACCAACACTGAGGTCATAAAAAGAACCGTCTTCCTAGAGTGAGACATAAAGATGGCAACACTACCGTCTGCTTTGACTTTTTAAAGTGCATCTGTTCAAGTTTTTTATGAAGATGAGTGAAACAGATAGAGATCAGTTTTAAACCTTTTGAGTCGATGAAAAGTTAAATTTTTTTATAATCGGTGAGTCAAATAACGCAAAGACCAGCTGAGACAGACTTCATGTGTAATATCTGACTCAAAGGAGCTGGAAATGCAACCAACACAGAGAAAACAGTTTATGGATTTCACTGAGAATCAAACAGTGGAGGGAATCCTGGAGCACTGCCAGGTTCCATTGGAAGCTTCAGACCTGTGTGTGTGTGTGGGAGTATCCAGCCAGAGCGATGGGGAAGCCCTGAGAAGTGCTCATCTGGCCGCTGAGTTCACAGCAATCGAGGGAATTCCCTCATGGAGCAACAATCACCAGGACAGGGTTGGTACACATCAAATCCATGAAGCTGATGAATCTAATCCCGTTTAGCAGAGCTCAGTCAGGGGATGGGCAAAGCTTGGTTTGGTTAAGGTAGATCATAGATTATTCCAAAGTGAAGCAGGTTAATTTTTATTTTGCAATTTTTTTTCGCACATGTAGTTTCATGTTCATGTACTTTGGCTTCAGTCAAAGTTAAGTATTTAAACTGTTAGGTTAATTGCCAGCTCTAAATTGTCCTTAAATGTGTGTGTGTGCATGGTTGTGTGTCTCTGTGTTGTCCTCCGATGGATGGACTGCCAACGTGTCCAGGGTGTACCACACCTTTCGCCCATAGAATTCTGGAGTTAGGTACCAGCCCCAACGTGATCCTGATGGATTAAGAGGGAAAAGATGGACAGATGGATAGATGGAAGGAAAGACAGGTGGGAAATTGAGTGGATGGATGGATGGATGGATGGATAGATGGACGGACGGTTGGACGGATGTAGGGCTGCAACAACGAATCAATAAAATCGATAAAAATCGACTTTTAAAAGCATTGGCAACGAATTTCATCATCGATTAGTTGTGTCGCGCGATTAATGCGTCATCCGCCGCCGTCGTCATTGCCGTGGGGCGCCTCCCCCATCCCAACCCCGTTCTCCCGCAGGAGTCCCTCTCAGCGCTGCAGTCAGAGCCTCAGCGTCCAGACTGCAAATGA
>NW_015150596.1:1252917-1254681 GCF_000732505.1 Cyprinodon variegatus
TAGTGGTTAGGGCATAGGGCTTTGAATCCTGAGGTTGTGAGTTCGATCCCCGTTCGATCCTCTGGCTCCCTGAGCAAGACCCTTAACCCCACACTGCTCCCCGGGCGCTGCACAATGGCAGCCCACTGCTCCCCAATGGGATGGGTTTAAATGCAGAGAAGTATACAAAAATCATTTCCTTAAGTGTGAGTAGAAAGCTTACTACCTTTAATTCCTGTTCATTAGAGCCAAGTGTAAATGTATAATGGTTGGTTGATTTGTTTGCTTTTTGAAATGTGCTATAAAAATAAACTTTCCTTCCTTAAGAAAATGAAGCCAATACTTTTGGTCCACCAAATAAATGTCCTATATTAATTCAAAGCCAAAAAAATGTCTCTTTAAAAATAAAGCTAAATGTTTATTTACCCTAAAAAGCAACAATATTAAATCTAAAAAGCATTAAATCTAACTTATTGTAAGATTGCTTTAGAAAAGCAAAAACATACAATAAATGTGGAGTTTTTCACCTGAAAAGTGATTTGTCTACAACAGAGCCAGCTTACCAGTCCAGAACATGTTGATATGGCGGCCGAGGAGGCTGACAGGTTGCGAATAAATCCTTGATACAAGCAGTGGTGAATCTCCTCATCTCCCGTCACCGTGGCGATGCCGTCCGAGCTGAGCTTCTGCACGGTGAACCCCGGCCCGACCACAGATGATGGAAGCAGGTCCAGCTGCATGTCCTGCCCAAAGGCAGAGAGCTGATAGTGCAAGGAAGGAGACAGGGACCTCCTGCTGCGGCGGCTTCGCCTGGTCACGTCGTGCGTCAGGTACACGCCGTCTGAGTCCACCTCCACCGGCGTCACAAATACGTAATCTGAAGAAAAGCAGACGGACAACTCAAGTGAAAGTGTTCTATTATTTAATACCTGAAAGTGGTTACTAAATAAATGGGAAATATAAAAAAATATATATATTTGGTTCCCCCCCCCCGCTGGCAAGCTGTCACCCACAGCTGCATGTCTGCTGATGCCATCACGCTGGGTTTGCGTTGATGATAACATCAGTGCGACAGAAGTCAGGAAAGTAAACAATGGAGAGCAACATGGAAGTGAGCCAGGGCGTAGTCAGTCTGCTTTATTGTTCGGCTGTTTGCAGTAGAACAAGGCAATTTACATTTTAAAAAAGAAAACACCATTGCATTGTTTTATTTCAAGTTCATATTATCTAATTATCTTATTCTAAGAGTAAAAATCCTCATTCTATAGGCAACTAATCTTATTTAACTGCTCAAATTAAGGATAAATACACTTAATTTCAGAAATTTTTACTTATTTCTAGGTTGTTATTTTCTTTGTGCGCCATGTTTATCAAAAGTAAGCTGAAATGTTTTGGCTTGTTAGATCAGACGCAACTGGTGCGATGTGTTGACATCTGCGCGTTACGCTCAGTGGTATCGTGTACATTAGCGGGTCAATTCGGGTCTGGTGTTCCCACTGCCACTAAGAGCCTTTGTTCCCAGGGTTTAAACAGGTATTTTGCTTAGTGGGATGGGGGTATAAAACAACTTATTTCCATGATAAAGTACAGTGGTGGCTACATCATGCTGTGGTGACAGTTTTATGAAGCATAGAAGCTGTAGCCTCGTGAGACCATCCTGATCTCGCGAGCTTTCAAGGTTTCTCTCGCAGATCAGTCTGGAGACTCTCCGTTAAATTAAATTTGGAGCCGTTCACCGAACGAACGTCCAATCAGCGTTGGCTTTGAGACGGGTTGAGGTGTGAC
>NW_015150596.1:1255184-1257162 GCF_000732505.1 Cyprinodon variegatus
GATGTCCGCCATATTAGATAATACTTGTTCTATAAACCTGCAAAGCTGATAGACAAACCCAAAAATACTTGCAGCTGTACAGTGGTTTGACATGTTTATATATGAGGGGTGAGATATAAATGTAATATGCACTTTCTAGATTTTCAACTTTTTTTTACCTAAATCAAATAAAATCCAAATATATTAAACTTAAGTTTGTGATTCTGACTTGAATAAATCTACAAAGGCTCAAATGGTGTGAATTTCTCACATAAGAAACAAAATCTATGCAATCTGGGACTGGTGTACAGAACAGGATTAGGGCCACTGGAAAAAAAAATGAAAGAAAAAAAATTTAAGTGAATTTTAAATTTTATTTCAGTATATTCTGAGAAAAAAAAAGTCAGAATTATGACTTTTTCTTCTCAGAATTCTGACTTTAAAGAGAAAAAAAGTCAGAATTCTGAGATTAAAGTCCGACTTTAATCTCAAAATTCTGACTTTTTTCTCATATTATACTGAAATAAAATTCAAAATCAGTTAATTTTTTTTTTTCAATGGCCCCAATCCTCTTCCGTAGTGTTGGGACCACAGTATGGAAACCATCGCCATAGATTTTACAAAACAAAGCTGTTAGGAGGGAATCCTTGAATGGGGAGCAATAGCCACGTCTTAACAAGGGAATTGCAGAATTTTTACATCACAAGCAGCTGGGATTGCACCCTAACAGCCAATTAGTCTGTCTCCATTGTTTGTTTTTTTTCACCAAGACTTTTTCTACAGGAACCAGCACTCCAGCAAGCTGCACTCACCAGTGTAACCCAGTTCATTCACATTCTCTCTACTACCTTGGAGCAGTGCCAGCTGGAAAGCAACATCCATAGATGTCAGAAGACAAGCACTCACCATGATTTAATCCGTGGATATGGCTGGAAGAGTAGCTGGCCGTAACGGAGAGGGAGGCGTGTGTGCAACAAATGTGCAGAGTCTGCAAAGAGAAGAGAATGAGGGGAAAGAAGCATCAGTGGACAGGTAGCAACAGGTTGGGAGCAGAGCTGGAAGCTGGATGCCAAACAGTGGTGATGAATGCAGCTCCTCTGCTGCAACAGGAGTTACACTTCAGCTTAATTTGGCATCACTTTTCCACACATTGAATGACAATCACAGATAAACCGCCACTTTGCGGCTGACAAAGGCAATGTTTGCTTGTCTTTGTTCCAAGTTTACACGTCCTGGATATAAGAGTGAGGAATAGATCTTGCCGACATGCCTTGATGAGGTTCCAAGTCAGGAAGGTGGAGAGAAGTTTGAGGTGGCTGCAGCCGGCCAGCGGGATGGGTACAGTCCATATCAGCAGAGCAAGGAGGTCCATGGTGATGCATGCAGGCTGACAGGTTACCTCCGAGAAGAGCGTAAAAGCAGCAACCTGTGGCAGCGCATCATGCAGCGAACCGGCATGGTTTGCTGGTTGTGTTCCGCTCTGAGCGCTCAGGTGAAGCTCAGCAGTGCGCGTGTTTCAGGTGGGAGCGTGTGTTATGACGCGGAGCGCAGCGCGGAGGAGCAGGGCGGGTTATTGCGGGGCAGGAGGCGCAGACTGGGAGCCACACTCCGTCCGGCTCTGGGAGAGACGCTGTGCGGGATGGTTCATAAGTCAGCAGCAGGCAGCCAATCAGCTCGCAGCATCATCGGCCACGCGAAGATGAAAGAAAAGGAAAGAAAGAGATTCAAAGGCAGCTCGGAATTTTCATGTTCCAGCGCTCAATGAGAGGATTACCAGCATGAAAAATGTAAAATACATTTTAAATTTATAATGAGAGTTTTCTTTCCTCTAGTTATAAAACCACGACAAAAATTCGACATTAAACTAAATACTGAAAACTGGGGTCCAAAGACAAAAGAAAAACTTTTTTTTAACATAGATAGATAGATAGATAGATAGATAGATAGATAGATAGATAGATAGATAGATAGATAGATAGATAGATAGATAGATAGATAG
>NW_015150596.1:1257892-1260586 GCF_000732505.1 Cyprinodon variegatus
GATAGATAGATAGATAGATAGATAGATAGATAGATAGATAGATAGATAGATAGATAGATAGATAGATAGATAGATAGATAGAAAACTACTGTGTTGCTTGTTTGCTTGAGTTTATATTGCTAGAATAAATAAGAAATAAGCAAATAAATTAAAATAAGGAGTTTGCAGCTTTGAAGTGGGACCTTTTTTTCTCTCTAATCTCGTATTCATATCAATATTAGAGCACTGATTGTTGCGTTTTTACCTGTAACTTCTCTCTTTTCCTTGAAATTGATTCACAAATGTTCGTTTATTGACTTGTGAAAGAATTATCTCTACTATAATTTGAGCTTTTCACATCTAATTTTGATGTTAAATTGTTTTTTTCCCAGTGGAAATCTGGAAGGTAATCAAATTACTTTGATCTAATATATCCCAATACATTGCTCTGATTAGAGGATACAAATTTAGATTTTTATGACTGTTAAAAATACTAAGTGAGCCAAAAACAGCAATAATCATCCACCCTGAATGCAGGGAAGATGCTAATTTCCCCACCATGAACTGGTCAGAGATGGATGCTGCTATAAACACAGATATATTGGATAATATCTGTTAGAGGCCCCAAAAAACCTGAGTGAGGCTTATGCTCATATCATAGATAAACACATCTAAACATGCAAAATGAGCAAAAACAGAATGGGTTAGATCAAAGCATGTTTATTTGTTACAACGGTAAGTCTATACCTGAATTCACCAGAGAGTCTCTTGAAAGTACAGATAATTTATGAAATATCATGTGCCACAAAATCTATTCTGTGCATAAAACAGAGAGTTATAAAAATGTATTTTCTGTCCGTTTGTTTTGCTGCTGAGTGTTCCAAATGGAAACCACGCAGGAGCACAGAAGGAGTGCTCATCCACTGACCCAACCTGAATGTGACACATACCTTAATATAACTAAATGTTGGTGAACCAAACAACCTGTAACTGAAGCCATGTTAAGTTCCACTAACAACAGGATACTGCAGTATACAATAAACAGCCTGGAAGAACAAATGATTCTCCAAAAAGATCAGAGGCAGTTAAAGCTAAATGTTTGTTGCCTTGGTTGTATACATGTCAGACCATTTTAGGCTTGTTTTATCTCCACATGCTGAAAGATCGCAAGTAGCTCATGAAGCCTCATTCCCTGATGACACCAGTGCAAAAAAAAACGGATCCACAATGATGAGTACATGAAAACAACCTGTTTCTTCTCCAAAGAAGAACGAGAGACAAAAAAACACAACCCAATTCAATCACAATTTAAGGCACAAGAAAGCCAGATTAGTACACTGCAAAAAATTGAAATCTAAGTCATTTTTTCTTAAAATAAGTGCATTTTTTCTCGAATTGATGACGAAAGTGAGACATTTTGCCAATGGAACAAGACAGTTTACATTTAAAATAAGAAAAAACTATTGCATTGTCTTATTTCAAGTTCATATTATCTAATTATCTTATTTTAAGAGTAAATATACTAATTTCATTGGCAAATTATCTTATTTACCTACTCAAATTAAGGGTAAATACACTTAATTTCAGAAATTTGTTACTTATTTCTAGATTGTTTTTGCAGTGTAGATTAAAATTCCTAATGATTTGACCTAACAGTGTGGTAGGGATATTCTTTGCAGTCCTCTGATCTAAAGCACTATTATCTGTTACTGTTTCACCCAGTTAACTTTAGCTAATAAAACCTTCAAAGTAATCAAGATTTCGCTACATTTAGGTTAAAAATACTGGGTAGTGTGGTCAAAAGATGCAGTTATTCTGTTTGATGTGATTAGATGATCAATAGGCTGGATACTGGGAAGCAGATCCAGCCTAAATCTACAAAAAACAATTGTGTTCTGTAGGAAATTATATATTTTTTATTAACTCCCTGCAAAAAAGGTAATCCTCTATCAGGGGTGGAAAGTAACGGATTACATTTACTCACGTTACTGTAATTGAGTACTTTTTCAGAGAAATTTGTAATTTTCTGAGTAGTTTTTGAAATATGTAATTTTACTTTTACTCAAGTAAATTTTAACCTAAGTAGTTTTACTTCCCTACATTTAAAACCTCCTCACGTTACTGAGTAAAAAAAATAAATAATAAAAAAATACTGGTAAAAAAATGAAATGCGGACACTGTGTTTTGAAGTTAGATCCTGTGAGCACTTTCTTTTAAATTGTTGGATCCTGTGAGAATTTTGTTTTATTGTGAACAGTGGGACCCTGTGGCATTTTAGTTTGATTTCTAGTATCTTTTGGGCAATTAATTTTGTATGCAGTTTGAATTCTTTAAATTGTAGTTTAAATTTCTTTATTGTTGGACAGTAGGGTTGAAAATAGTTTGCACTTTATGGTTCAGGTTGTGACTGTCCTTGTGCTGTGAGGAAGTTTGTTCTTTAGCCCAGCAAATATGCCTTGAAATCGATTAAAACACCTTGTGCTCAATTCGATTCATGACTCATCCTTTTTTTGCATTAAATAACTCAAAGTAACTAAGTAACTTTTACTCAAATTACATTTTAAATGAAATAATTTTGTATTTTTACTTGAGTAAATTTTTGAGATGGGTAATTTTACTTTTAATTAATTTTTTAATTAATTTAGGCAAAGTAAAGATACTTTTACTCGATTACAATTTTTTAGAACTCTTTCCACCTCTGAAAGAAAGGTGTTG
>NW_015150596.1:1261672-1263658 GCF_000732505.1 Cyprinodon variegatus
CCTGGTTCTGCTGGAGGTTTCTTCCTGTTCAAAGGGAGTTTTTCCTCTCCACTGTCGCTACAAGCATGCTTAGTGTGAGGGATTGTATTTAAGACAATGAGTCGATGCAATCAGCTGGTTTTCCTTAGATAGAAAACTTTGAATCAATTTGACTGGATGATCTGTTTGAACTGTAAAGAGCCTTGAGATGACATGTGTTGTGAATTTGGCGCTATAGAAATAAACTGAATTGAATTGAATTAAATTTTATGGGGTCAATGTCTGCTTTCCCAATTTATTAGTTTCCACCCAAATCTGTGTCTCTGCATTTTCATTTCATTTCTTTTCTAAAACAATTTTCTGTATGGACCCATTTTGTACATTTAAGAAATCAATTAAACAAGTCAAAAAAGTCAAATTTTAAATGTAATTTGAAGAAAACTGGTACTGAATTTACTATAAAATTTACCTAGCGATAAAAAAAAAACATGCAATGTGATCGTAGCTGTCAACAGAGACATGGAAACAGCAGTAGTTTTGCAAATCCTAAATCCTAAACTGTTTGCTTAAAGCTTACCTTAAACGAAGATCTAAGTAGTTACATTGAATTTATTACAAAACCCGAGCTCTACAAAACCCTCAGTGGCAATGTTTGACTCACTAACCGTGCACAGTGTTATTCTGTGCTGGATGAAGTTTTTCTTTCCATGTCCAGATGCCCATTATAAGTGGAGAGACTTTTAGACTAAGAGGAATTTTTAAGTGTAGCTGATCTGGTTTCTGCCCCTGAATCTCCAGTAACTGTTTCTGTTCTTCTGTTTTTTTCTCTGCAGAAATATCTCAAATAGCGGTGGCCACTGATGTTTTTATATTCCAAATCTGAATAGTGTTTCAAATTGGCACACTATAGCTTATTGCACCATGCCATGGTGTTGACAGACAACGTGCTTATTTATGGGACACTAAACCAACTGTCTAAAGTCCTTAGTGATCTCTTCTTTTCCCATAATGTCTCTGCCCCAGTTGAGTTATTCAGTTACCAGGCATGTCAGAGCCGTCTGATGTTTGCAACCCAGAAGAAATGCAACAGATCCAGTTGCAGCTCGAAATTTAAGTACCTGTTTTTTTCTGGCCAGAGATGAAAATAGATTCTAGGATTTAAAGACAGCACTGCAATAACTTCCCCCAAATCTCAAAGTCTAGGAACAAGAAAAGGCGTGGAAACAAAGTGGAAAACTTATATGGCGAGTACCTCTGGAGAATAGAATGCATTTATGCACAGACTCACATTAATTAGTCTATCAATTAATTGATAAATCAATGAATCAGTTAGTTCATCTTTATTTACTGAGAACAAAGCGCCTTACAGAGTTTAAAAACAGGTCAGACATCCAATCACTCGAGGCAGAAACTTTAAATTTATTGAAATAAGTAACAAGAGAGATAGAAATGACATATGCTGATAATAAAATGATGGAAAACAAGAAATGGTTAAAAATAAATTAGTAAATTAATTAATAAATCATAAAGAATGAAGAACTGTGGAGAAGGAAATGTGTTAATTAGCAGGGGAATATGGAAAACACAATTATGTTTAATAGACATTTTATAATTATCTTCCTTTTATCTTCTCTTTCTTTCATCTTTTGTCCTTTTTCTTGTTTATCCTTTCATGTTCTACTTACATTGCAGTGTCCATATAATCTGTAGTTCACTTTATTTTTTAGCAAATAATCAAACATTAAACAACAAAACAACAATATCAAAATAAAACCAACAATTTACCAAAAAAAAAAAGGAATAGTACTCCCTGCATGAATTATAATAAAGCTATTTATATGCGTAAATCAAGCAGAACAATATAGCCACACTGCTCCACTTGTGAAAGTAAAATCTGTTGGGCTTTTTTTTGGCATCAAGACAATTATTCTTATTGCCACATCGCCAGACAGGACACTGTTTGAAAGAAAAAGCAATACATTATAAAGAATGAAGGAAATGTATCAA
>NW_015150596.1:1265002-1268088 GCF_000732505.1 Cyprinodon variegatus
GGAGAGTCTCCAGACTGATCTGCGAGTCAAACCTTGAAAGCTCGCGAGATCAGGATGGTCTCACGAGGCTACCATAGCCTTCCATGCTGCCTGATTTCTGCATCATGCACATAGGAAAATTCCTAACTATGTAGACAATTCTGCATGGAAAAACATGGTGGACAAGCTACAGCTCCTTGTGATTTGACCCATATTTTGTAGTCTATGTTCTATACCCCCTTCACCACACTTGAATCTGATAGAGCACATCTGGGACAACATGTCTCGATCCATCCACCAACATCATGTTGCACTCAAAACTGTCATAGAGTGGTGGATGCTTTAGTTCATGTCTGGAAGGAGATCCCTCACGAGACCAAAAGGATCATGCCCAGGAGTTGAAGGAAGGTCATACAGGCACATGGAGGCCACACACAAAACAGAAACTCATTTTGACCTGTTTTAAGGACATTAGATCAGCCGGTCGTGTTTTTTCCACTTCTATCTTGTGTGTGACTCCAAATCCAAGGCCTCCATTGGTTAATAAATTAGATTTCCATTAATGACTTGTCAACGGTGGGTGGTTAGGTTGCAGGACCCAGATGCAGAGCCGAGTGATCGAAGCAAAGATAGTTCTGACAGGTTTAATTGAAGAACAAGGAAACAGAAATAAAAATCCAGAAATCTAACCCAAAAGTTAAACAAACCAAAAACCATGGAGACATCAGGGGAAAAACGAGCCTGAGGAGCCACGGGGAGATGAGCTGAGTAGATGAGTACAGCACTGAAAAGGAACCAGCACTGAGTGACTGCAGAGCTGGAGTATTTAAGAATAGAACAAAGGATGGACTAATGAGCTGAATGAGGAGCAGGTGTGGGTGGAACTGGCAAGAGGGAATCCAAAGGGAAAGAAAACAATCACAAGGGGGCGACAGAGAGCAACTAAAGAATGCTTGAATATCATGGAAAATAACAAAACAGCTGATAACAGAAAACTCAGAGTCACAACAAATAAGAACCATAACATGATTTTGTGTGATTTTTTTTTTTTGTTTATTACCAAACTCTTGTTAAACGTAAAGTGTCTAAAACTGATCGCTTCTGCAATTTGAACATTTTCTTCTAAATTGCAGTTATATTGTAAATGCATTGAATTGCCCAGCCTCACTTTAAAGTTACATAGGCGATTTTTTTTAAAAGAGCAGCCCGTATAGAGCATTGATACAAGCCAAGTGCTAAATATTAACCTAAAATAAACATTTTATAGCCTTTATCCTATATATAGTACTTGGGTCGAAAGTTTAAACTTTTTACCAAATGTCATGTCAAAACCTGTATCGCTCATATTGTCATAGTGATCCAAAGGATCTTCTCAAAATGTGTGTTCTGATTGTTATTTTATATATATATATGTTGTTTTTTATTTAGCTTCTTATAAAAAAATTACAAGAAACAAGTGAATGTGAGCAGTGTATAAGGAGAAGACTAATAATAGTTAAAATAGTAAAAGATTGGTGTGATAAAAAGTAGAAAAAAAAAATAAAAACAAATGAATAAATTGGAAACTTTTCAATTTCTCAATAACATCTTTTGTTTTAAATAATTTTTGGTTTTCAGTTCTTTTATTGTGATGTTATTTTGTTGTTTTCCCCGCTGAATTAAACAGTGTCTTAAATGAAAATGTACGCCATTATTTCCAGAACAGCTGATTAGCTTATGAATGTTGCATTTTCTAGGATTCACATCAATTCTGAAAGCTAGCCTCCCCTGGAGCCAGTTTACTGTACCAAGTACGTAACCATGGTAACTAGCCTCGCTAAGAACGAATCCAGCTCCGTGCCAACTCCTCTCTGTTCCTCTGCGTGTATTTTTGTTCTTAATCACCCGTTTTATCATGCAAGAAACTTTACCAGTTCCTACTGATCTTTAAGGACACCCCTCTGAACGTAAATGCATCTCATCCAAGTGTCACAAAGTCAAAAAAAAAAAACTACACCAAATATAACAAGTGACCGTTGACCTAAAAAAAAAAAAAGCAACTAAAATAGCTAGTTTTGGACGAACATATTTTCAGCTTAATAATATCACTGTGCAGAAGACTTGGAGTTTAATAAAAGCAGAGCTACAGACCTGATGTCCGTCACGTCGCCACTAGGACATGAGTGGGCTTGAAATGACCTCAAGTGAAGATGAGGCAATGTAGGACAGCAGGACTAAAAGGACACAGAAGCAGGCCAACTAGTGCTGCAGTGATGCTGTGCCAGCAGACAGTGGGCCACGTGATCACAGAGATGTGCTCAGCATTGAGGTGAATGAGGAGTTGGCGGGCGATGTTTCCCAAATGGAAAGAGCTGAGGGCTGTTAAGTCGTCACGTTGTGTTTGCAGAGGCTTGAAAAACACAGAGCTGTGATGCCGCTGCTCTACGCCAGACCTCATTATCCCATCAGGTCTGAAGTGACTCAGTGAGGCAGAGCTTTGCCTACAGTGACTCGTTCATTCAGTGCTTTGGGTGATGATTTACTCCTTTTCTCTCTTATTTGCATATTCCAACCTAGCAGCCATTTGGTCTTACACGCTGACTCTCCCCTCCAGCAAAACGGAGGCCATCATGGTACAAAATGGCTTCCGCAAAGTCCGATTTACCTATCTTTGAAATGATGACGAGATTTATTTACAGTACATGAGACAAGAGCATTAAATACATAAATTCTTCAATTCTCAGGTACATTGCAGGCACCTCTGGTCCTCTGTCCATCTCCAGCTGTTAGCCTCTAGATCAGGGATAACCAATTAAAAATCAGCGAGGTCCGAATAAAGAAAATCATCAACAGGTAAAGGTCTGGAGACATTTTTTATTATAATCTGTTACTTTAAATAGAATTTAACACTGAAATCAAAAGCAGGTTTTTATGCATCCATGTTATACATTGAATCTTTAAATTAAAAAAAGTGTTTTTTGAAGTAGAGAAAAACAATCATTCAGTTTGGTATTTAGACAATTTCCTAATTCACATATCTTATAAAACACCTGAACTGGCAATTTGTTATTTCCTTTCTTTTTTCTGTCTTAATGTTGGCAGTGGGCTTTAGGCTGCCCTGCAAGGCT
>NW_015150596.1:1269153-1270556 GCF_000732505.1 Cyprinodon variegatus
ATCGATCACATTTATTTTACGTCTTTACGACAAACGTTTTGGAAAATATTAGCGTTTCGTGTTCGTTTTGACTTTGTGTAAGCCATTCTCAAGCACATATCAAGGTGCTCATTTTGAGCCTGGATCCAGATCTATTTTTGATTCTATTCATGGTGGAAAATCCTGCTTCAGTGTTAAGTTGGACTTTAACTTGGATAACTTTCATTTTCTAAGTTATCTTGTTGAGTTAACTTTAGTTCACATTGAGAAGATGAAGGAAAAGACGACACTTTTGATCACTGCAAAAGTGACTGCATGTTTCTCTTCTGATATTTATTTCAATCTCTAAAGCAAAGTCTTGATACCAACCCAGAAAAGTTAATTTCAGTTAATTTACACATAAAATGAGTAAGGTAATTACAATGTTTTTGTGTTGTCCATTAATTGTGCTAATGTATAAAGTGAATTTCTATTGTATTTTGTAGCACTGAGTGCTTATAAAGGTGATAGATTAGGCTTATTTTCCTCTTGCATCATGTCCTCCTGCCTAAGGTCCAATGACACTGGTCTGGATCACAAAACCACATTTCTAAAATCTGGATTTTTTTATGCATTTTTAGTATACCGTATTTGATAATTTGTTTTCTAGAAAGAAAATTCAAGACCTCAGCTTTTTCCAGCATAACTTAAACCAAGGGCTAAAACTAGCATTGTGAATGAGATATTAGAATGGTCCAGTCAAAGTCCAGACCTGACTTAAACATTTATTGTAGTCAGATCAATCTTGAGTTATTTGACGACAATGAATTAAATCACCATTGTGTCCTAAAATGAACATTCACATACAGGGTTCCTACAACATAAGGAAAGTTAAATTCAAGACTTTTAAAGACTTTTTAAAGCAACTTAAAATATAAATTTAAGAACAACTTGAAAATACACACAAGAAAAACCTGGTAGTGACAAATTTACCCCAAATGTCTATTTTAACATAAACCATTACTTTCTGGCCCAGTAGATATGTTTCAAATTTTGAAAAACTTTCCATATAGCAAGAAAGCTAAAAACACACAAAAAACAGATATATTTTTTAACAACCCCTGAACTGAATTCACTAACTTTGTTTTGTTCCCTACTCAATCCCCCTACTTTCATTGTCGGCATACCACCGAACATTATCCCGAGATTTGATTCTACTGGCGCTGTTGATGTGAGAGATGCTTTGGAGGCGCTGCAGAGACAAGGGTGGAACAGAACAGAGAAATACCTGCTGCTTCTTCATACCTTCATTTTGACGCTCTGAGTTTCACACATGTGTCTCCACTGCCTTGATTACCATCGTGCTTCATCTACATTCCCTGGCAGTGGTTTTAGCCATGCAGAAAACACTTGGATAGCCAATTTTTCGTTGAATTTGCAACTTC
>NW_015150596.1:1271646-1273118 GCF_000732505.1 Cyprinodon variegatus
AGAGTATTTTTTAACACAAGTATCTGTACTTTTACTCAAGTACGGAAAGTGAGTACTTTTGCCATCTCTGCTGGCACATCACACCAAGGTCCGACTGCAAAATATTTTTTATTGGTTTCGCTATCGGAGCGGAACCAGTAATGGTTACAGCGAGCGGCTCCATAAATGTAAGAAAAATATTGTCAATTATTTTATTGTTTGATATGAATTACAAAAATAAAATCCTATTTATGAAGTAACAATTTTAAGACCTATGAAAAACTGATTTAAGACATTTTAATACAATTTAAGGCCTTGATTTTATATTGAATATTTATAAGAATCTACGGGAACCCTGCATACAAATGGACTCAATGCTTTTACATTTAAACTTGTAAAAATAAAGGAAAAACAATGTGTAGAAAGTCCCCTCTGCCTCAGAATCAGGCTGCATTGTGTCATACGACATCTGTATTGTCTGTGTTTACCCACTGCTAAAAAAACTAGACTGAAAAAGCACCTTAAGTCTTCTCTGTCAGCGGAAATTTGGTCTCTCGTAACACCATTTATCTTTCTAAGGCAACATTCAGCAAAGCTGAGTTGTTAACAAAAAGCATATTTTAGCATATTTTCCTCCCTCAAAGCGCACTTTACAGAAAAGTCTAAGCTGTATGCTGTAATCCCTCTCACAGCTGTCTGTCTCTTGTTTCCCATATTCACAGCTTTTTTCATGCCTTGTTCGGAGTGAAAGAAACGTAGCTTACACCTCACCAGGATGAGTGACGGAGGTTAAGGGGGAAACTTGTCACTGAAAGACTACTAAGATTCAGGCCAAGACATCCTCTTTAATTTCCTTTGTTTGTTGATCAAAGCAACTGTTTAGTCATTGTTGACTTTCTACAGGTGAAGATCAGGCATCTCTTTTTTCTACATTGACCTGAAGTTTTCCAGTCAGCAATCCACTGTACCTCACCTATCAAATTAATTTAGAGGAAGTAACTGCTCTGGTGCTTCTCAAAAGGCCTAGATATGAATGAAAAAGTGCTGACTGGGAGGTTTTCCTTCACATTGCCTCCTTTTATCACCTGCCACCTGACGCCTGCTTCTTTTTGTCTGTGCAAAGCTATTAAGCAGGTATCTTAGGCCTTTAGGGGTCCCTGCGACTCAAAACAATTGCCTTTCTGTTCTCCTGTACCTGCGGCTCTTTTAGGAAATAAAATGAGGTAATGCTGCTCGGCTTACATGATATGTTAGCATGCAGATACTATCATAACCCTTAACTGTCTGGTGGGTAAACAAAGTGGGTTTGCAATCTTCCCAGGACAAAACCTGCAAAGGTCTTTGTAGCGCCTGCCTTTCCAGCGATGCTGCCATCTCTTGCCCCGACCTCAGGCTGCCTTCATCTTTGGCAGCATTAAGATATCAAAGGATTAACAGGGAATGACATTAAGGATTTTTACCACTTGCCCTTTGGGCAAGTGACTTTCACATTT
>NW_015150596.1:1275408-1277835 GCF_000732505.1 Cyprinodon variegatus
AGTACAGATATTTGTGTAAAAATGTAAGGAGTAGAAGTAAAAAGTCGCCATAAAAATAAGTAGTAAAGTAAAAATATCAGAAAAATCTACTTGAGCAACAAAGTATTTGTACTTCGTTACTTCCCATCTCTGCAGGGCAGACATTTTCAAATTTTCCCTCGTCACCCCAGAATGATAAAAACTCTGCACCAATTCTGACTCTTTGAATAAATAATGGCATAAAGTATTAAATCAGACCCTGCAGGGAAGATAAACTTTTTAAGCAAGATGCACAGTTTATACATTGTTTTTTTTTTTTTTTTAAATCAACAAGGGTGTAACTCAGTGCATTAAAAAGTTCGGCACAGGAAATAGATTTCAGTTCAGGATGGGTGGACCTGAGATTTTTATGCTGGAAAGCTTGATGTTTAACAAGAAGAATTTAAATAAGCCAGAAATTACCTAATCGTTAAATCATGACTATTTAAATGGTTATTCATACTGCTGCAGCACCCTGCTGTTTTTTTTAGACAGATTATATCGTGCTAGATAAGAAGTTAAGCAAGGCGGTAAATATTTAAGTTAATGTGGACTTTAGAGAATAAAGTCTGATTCTACAGCTTCAAGAAATCCCTGCAATGATAATCAAACACACTAGCAAGTCAATTTCCAAACAAAATACAGCTACTGTATTTGACTTTATAGGCCTTCTTGGTTTAATGGTGAATGAGGACAAAGTTTTTAGCATCTCTAAAGGCATTACTGTAAAAAAAATAAAATAAAGACTTTCTTTAAATCTCCAGTTATGTAGTATTTGGTCTCACTGATAAACTAAAAGAAATCAAATTGCACCATTTTTAAGCCGGCGTTTTTGGCAACATGGATTCTGTCACAACAGGAGATCTTAAGTGGCCTCTGCTACTTAATAGGAAGCAATTTATCATACCGGCTTCCAAAGCGTTATCTAAAATAAATTGCCAAATGGAAACAGAAAGGATTAACCAGACACCTACTCAATCGCCTTCTAAGAAAGACTGTGGGAATCCAGAAAGGGGCGGAGCTAGATGGGGGGCCAGGGGTGGCCATGGCCACCCTTATCCAATCATTGGCCACCCCTGTGGCCACCCCTACCACTTTTTCCCTTTAATACAGACAGTAGCAAGAGAAATACTCTCAAGTGAAATATTTAAAACATTTACATTTTTCATATATTAACATTTAACTGACAACAAGAACACTGTGATTAATTATGCACATCAATATACTGAAAGTACAGAATTAATGCTATTTTCAGAACTTCCGTAAAAGTTTAAAAACGAATCCACTGGACTTTTCATAACTAGATTTTGTGTTTTAAGGGTTAAAAACAACATTTTTTTTTCTCTGTAAGTCATCTAGAAGTCTTCTGTTAAAACATAGATAACCATTTTAATAAAAACATTAAATAATCAATTTATGTGGATATTAGCACTTTTTTTTTTACAATTTTATGCAGAATTATAATTAATGATATTGGGTAAGTCATGACAATGGCAAAAGATGTTCACTCTAGAACGTAAACCTGAAAGAATTGTACCCAATATAAATGTGTCTATTTGTTAGCAAAGGCTGTAGGAAAGGATAGTTTGTCTTTATTTAAAAAATATGAATGTTGTGCTCTTTAATTTTCCTGTTGGAACAGTACAGTGTGACCCTGAGGTTCTGGCGCCTATGCGCTTTCGGCCACCCCTCAGTGTACATTGGTTATTGTCCGGCCACCCTTATAAAAATTTTTCTGGCTACGCCTCTGAATCCAGAATGGTTAAAAAAACAAACAGACCAAAAATGTTCAGTGCCCCAACCTTAGAAAATGTTCCAGGAGAAAATAAATGCTGTACTATTGCCAAAAGATCAGAACAGATTCAAAAGGGCAGAATAATTCCTAGTGAAGATTTTGTTTAGAAAAATGTTTTCCCAATGAATAAATCTACTTCAATAAAAATGTAGCTCTTTTCTTTCATCCTAAAATTATTTTACTGCTGGGCTCCTATTAAACCGGTATGTGCAGCTAGAATATCTTATTCAATTGTTCTCAAACATAAAACCCATGCTGAATGGTGATATCATTGCATCTCATTTATTTTAGTTTAAAACCATGTTTTTCCTTCTTCTTTGTACATATTAGCTTAGTTTAGTTTCACTGCCTTAGTCAAGTTTTTAACTGAAAAATATTTGACTTCTGTCTAAATGATTTTTGTTCATAACTTCCTATAGCTTGAATTGAAGTTGTGGTGAATTTATTTCATATGTATGCAGAATTATGTGTAGGACCCTGATTTTAGCTCAGTTCACACTTTTATTTGTTGTTCTGATACACAGCTAGTAGGGCATGTTTTCATAAACAATATATGACTACATGAGAAATATACGGAAGAGGATTAGGGGCACTGAAAAAAAAAAAAAAGTAAA
>NW_015150596.1:1280980-1282518 GCF_000732505.1 Cyprinodon variegatus
TTTAGAATGCAAGACAGGGTTTTAAGGTGCTGACTGGAGAGGAAGTGGCTCTCTGCTTACTCAAGGCACCTGGCGTCACCTGATGACATCTCCCTTTCATGTAATAATCCCCCTGGACTTCAAAGTGAAAGTGGGAAATCCCACCTGAGATGATCTGTAAATGTACACCAAACAAACACAAAAATGTGTTGGTTTTTTCTCTTGCTAGCTGATCATAGCAGGAATTTCCTTTTTTTATCCTACATTTTCTCAGATGTTAAACCATAAGATGCTTTTCCTTTGAAGAACTACTTATTACAAAATCATCTCCAATGAAAGGAGACACATCTAGCTGATACTATAAATACTTCTATATTCAATCCCTTTGAATTCCTATTCTTTAGCATTGCACCAAGAAACGTAAAGTTATTTCATGACCGTTATGTATGTAGACGTGTAAAAAGCACCGATGGCTGTGAAACTATATACGATCTATGACTATGATCTTGTCCAAATCCAATTTAAGACCCCAAAATATGAGAAAAAATAATTACAGAAAAGCCAGTTTGCACTTTCTGATAGAAAGTCCACTGAATAGAGTAAAAAACCTTCACCCGATTCAAAACATGGCAGTTAGAGTTCTGATTAAATGAAAAATAAAGATCATATTTCTCCTGTTTTAGCTTCCCCTCATTGGCTTCCTGGTAAATAAAATGAACTAAAATTCTCCTTCCCTGAAAGAAGCTTTAAATAAACAGACCTTCTCTTAAATTAGAGCTCAGATTGTTTATTATTTTCCTAACGGAGCACTTTGTTCTAATCTGCAGAGATACTAGTGGTTCCTAGAATTTCTAAAAGTAGAATGGGAGGCAGATCTTGAAGTTTAAGCTCCTCTCATGCAGAACCAGTTTTCAGTTTTAGTTCATGAAGCACCCTGTCTACTTTTCAGAGTAGGTGTAAAACTATTGATAAACGTTTTCATAAAGCTTCTAGTTAAATTGGCTCTGGTTATCCTGAGCTACCCCTATAATCACGCTGCTATAGTCTTAGGGTGCTGGAGGACATGGGGGCTATCTTTTATAATTCTGCTTTATTTTGTCTCTTTTCTCCAACTGTGCAGTGTTTGTTAATTCAAGTCCTAACTTTATATTGTCTGCTTTTTCGTGGTTCACATAATCTGGCCTCAGTCTTTTTGGCTGTGACACCATCCTGGAACAACACCTTCAATTATAAATGATAGATTTGGAACTGTGTTTCACCGAGTTGCTCCTGTTTCTATTCTTAGAAATAGTTGTAGACTCAACTTTTACTAACTCTATGTTCTCTCTTTCATCAATTCTGACATGAAAACCGAGTCAGAACTCGTACGTTTAACTGTTTATTTTCCAGACAGAGCCACCTGCTGACCTGGTGTACTGTTGCTGCTCCGAACATACAAAATTTTTAAGGGCTTCCATTAGGGGTGTATATAATAATCGTTTTGTATTGATGCATCGATCCAACAGCCGACGATCTGATGTCCACAAGAGAATCGATTCATGTTTTTTTTTTCCTCCGGT
>NW_015150596.1:1284245-1285704 GCF_000732505.1 Cyprinodon variegatus
CTCCCTGCATAATTATAATAAAGCGATTTATATGCATGAAACAAGTGGAGCAATATCCATAGCCATACTGCTACACTTGAAAGTAAAATCTGTTGGGCTCTTTTTGGCATGAAGACAATTATTCTTATTGCCACATTGCCAGACAGAACACTGTAAAAAAAATTAATAAATAAAAAAAAAAGTTGTCAAAAAACGTGTCAAAAAAAGTTTTAATCTTCAAGCAGATCAAGATATTTAAAGCAATACTTGGAACATTAAATAAGAAATTACTTGGACATAAAATAAACTTACTTACTTGGACATAAAAGTTTTTAATAAGTTGGTTTTACTAAAACATACTGGTGCATAGAAAAGAACAAGCTTATTTTGTGGCTGATAATGCTGTACTCCAGACCAGGTAACACAGAAAGCGAAATAAATTAATTGTTTATTTGTTTAATTTCCGTTTTATTAAGATTGATTTTCTTACAAAAAACATAACGATCCCCAAAATGTAAAACAATTTTCCTTGCAAGCTAAAACACCAAAGTTTATTCATAATACAGTTATTTTTAGATTTTTTTTTTTTTTTTTTTACCACACATGAATCATTTTGTAAAAATACAGGAATAAATGGGAAAGAACTGTGAGACATGAGGATTTATGGACTGACATATAATTTTCTCCCCTCCCTCCATTAAATCTGAGCAATAAAATCCTTCCCTTATGTTATTAGTCATGTGGCTTGTCTGCCTTCAAACTCAAACTAGCCTCTTTCATAAGTCGGAGAATGCGAGAAACCAAGATTTCCGTCAGCCACATTAAACAGACAATATAGCCTACAATCTTAGGAGACTGCGGCCTGTTTTTCAACCACACCAAAAAGGGCCAAAACTGAAAGGGAAATATAAGATGTACCCTTTTTAACAGCCCATAAATCTAGGTTGGATGAAAAAGAGCGATTCTAACTCTGATCCCTTTATGGGGTTCTTCAAATGAGAGGGATGCATCATTCAGGAAAAGATAAATTAGAATTGACCGTACTTGCAATTAATTGGGTCAGTTTATTTAAATTGTTTATTTAAAAATGTTATCTTAAAGTTTTATACAGACAAAGGTTTTAAAAAGTAAAATAATCAGTACTAAGGGGTTTATTCCTATCCAGTTAAATCAGTTACAGTTAAACAAAGTCAAGGTTTATACCTCTTTAAATAGATCATATTTGTTTATATAATACATATTTGTGGCTTTAGCAGTTAATTTTATTATGTGATCACATGAAACATGAGCTAAATCCAATATCAAACAGCTTATTCTATGATGGCAGGCTTCCTCAAGGTCCGATGACCTGCATGTTTTAGATCTCTGGAAATATTTTCTTGATCTAAGTACCTCAATGGTGTAAGGACACTTAGGCAACGGCCGAAGTGTTTCCTGTGCACTGCAAAAAATGAAATCTAAATAAGTCATTTTTTTCTTA
>NW_015150596.1:1287062-1288619 GCF_000732505.1 Cyprinodon variegatus
GTTAGCATAGGGACCTCCTGACGACCCTAGGAGTCTCTAGGAGCCAGATGGTTGCACACAATCCTTTGCATGGCAGCACCATAGACCAACCTTAATGGATTATAACAAAAATACTTTATTTCTTCACACGTACTCTGTATGATTATAATGTGCACACCCTTATGTGTTTTGGTTTTTTAATGGAGATCTTCAGCAGTTTGCTACATTTGTCTTTTTTGTAGTTCTTTTTTTTAAAGGCTGTAATCTAAATTTGACCAGGATTATTTACGAGCGCATCCATTGTGTAATGATGATAAGCAGCAATCCAGAGAAGAATAGGAGCTAGAAACAGGTGGGGCTTCAATTTAAGGTATTTGGATCAAACCCTTGCCTGCATATGAGGTTAACCAGCCTGACAAAAACTAAGACCCTTCCAAAATCTCTCACTTATAATGCACACTCTAATGTATACCTGTAACATTCCCTACATCTCATTTTTGTACAAGTAAAAATCACAGATTCAGCAGAGCTTTCTGTTTGCATGTGTAACCCTCTACAGTTGTTGCACTGCTTATAAAAGCATTAAGAGTCAAGAGAAAGTGTTATTTAGATCTAGATTTGCAGAAGAGGTTGTTTAAAACCAGATCACATGACAGTTATAGCTTCCACGCCAATAAAACACCACACAGGTTAAAATTTGAATTTGTATTGGAATGGTAAATATATCACCAACACCAATTTCAACAGGAACAGGGAAATGAACAGAGTACAATGTACCTCTGAGATCTCAGGGTAAAATAATCAGTCCAAATTCCAAATTGAAAGCCACCCTTGAGTGCACTCAAAATTAAAATTATCCTACCGGCCCTTAACAGACAGTGTCCAAACCAAAGATTCTCATTGGAGCCTTTGTGGCGCTGCTAAGTAGAGAGGGTGGACCAAGGAGCCAGGCACATTATTCACTAATGTCCATGTTTTGTTTATACTTCCTCCTTTCAGTCCATTCTTTTATAATTAACTTAAATATACATCATGTTGCTACAATTACAGAAAATACAGTAGAGTGCATTACCTTAGATGGGGGATATAGTTTTTGAAAGCAACTATTCCCAAAATCCAGTGTAAATACAAAAAAATTGTGCAATTGGCTTCTGGTACCATCACATTTGGCGTAAACTGCATAAAACAAAGCTAACTAACCACATAATTATACATAGACAGGGTTTCTGCAGATTCTTAAAAAGTCTTAAAAGGCATTGAATTCTTCAATAAAAAATCAAGGCCTTAATTGGTATTAAAATGTCTTGAATGAGTCTTTCATAGGTCTTAAAATTGTTACCACATTATAAATAATTGACAATATTTGTCTTACATTTACCCAGTCGCTCGCTGTAACCATTATTGGTTCCATTCCGATACTGGAACCAATAAAAATGATGTTGTTGCCGGACCTTGGTGTGATGTGCCAGTAAAGTTTTTTGTCGACATAATGGGGGAAGTTTAAATTCAACGAAAAATAGGCTAGAGTTTTCTGCATGGCTAAAATCACTGCCAGGGAATGTCGATAAAGCACGATGG
>NW_015150596.1:1290750-1292885 GCF_000732505.1 Cyprinodon variegatus
GAGTGGTTCTCTGCATTTTGGGTCAGACCTCTAAACACATCATGACAATGTCAAAGAACATAGATTGCTGTTCTCCAGAGAAATATGTAAACATTGCTTGCACATCAACAATAAATGCAACAGCCATAATGTATTTTATAAGTTTCTTTTTTCCACTTTGTGGTTGTTTTTTATCTACAGAAATGAATTAATTACTTTTCTTACACAGTAATAAGTTACGATACTTTCCTTTTGGATTATGTTGATTTCAAATTGTAGATGGGACATCTGTGATCTAAACCATATTGCTTTATGCCTTTCATGCTGGATAGGGTAGAACTTCAGGTCACAAGGTCAAACTTCAGAGAATGTACTTTAAAAAAGACAGTGACCTTAGTGACATTAGCTACTAGGGATATTTTCAAAGCATTTTCAGTCCAGTTCAACAGCATCTTTTGTTATTCCAAGCTCTTGACACTGATGCAAACATGCAAATCCTGTGCGTGGTTTGCCCAAAGTCTGTTTATATCTGTCCACATGGATGAGGTTAGGCAGGGCCGCAAACTGTAAGACAGCAGTGACAGACAAACAGATGCCTGCCATGGTAGCAGCCATAGACGCAGTTGACCACAACCACTGACACAGTTAAAACTAATTTAGACCAGACCAATAGTCACAAATTTGCCTCAAAAACTCCACCGATTAAAGCAAAAGGGGGAATCACCGGGTCTGTAATAAGGAGCGGGAACAGGCCAAGAGGACAAGAGAGAACAGAACAGGAGCATCGTGTGTCAGACGGCTACAACACATGCTGGAAACAGCTGTGCCTCATGACAGGCTAAACAGACAAAAAAGAACAAAGAAAAAAAACAGCATCAGTAAACCTATCATATTCCTGAAGTTATGGGGCCGTTATGAAGGCATTACTCAGGAAACGGGAAACTCCGCGCAAAAAGACCTAAACTTGTGTGACCAACCTCTTATAATCATTCAAACAGAGTACAAGCATGCATAGATACCCATTAAAAAATCTGTTCACATTATGAGAAATATCAAAATAAAATATGAGCAACCAGAACTTCAGTAAAAAGGATATTATCCTTTTCCAGTTTTACTTTGTTGATTCTTATCATAACATTGGGTTTCATGCTATCAAATAGGTCCCTCTTCCACCTTGGTAAATCGCCTGTACTTATGTAGCACTGTGTCAAGTCAAGAGACTGGACCAAAGTGCTTTACACTACATTCAGTCATTCACCTTGGGGTACTTACCTATGCTACTCAAACAAGCTTATGTTTTTTTATGTATATCCTTGAAATAAAGTTTAAAGCCAAAGGAAGAGGCAAAAAGGCACAGAAAACCAAGACACCAGCCGAAATCTCTCAGTGATTAGAAAGCAATCCTGCTCCTTGTCAGTGCAAATTAATATCAGCTGGTTCAGTCCCAAATGATGGCCTATAAAAAGGTGTCTCTGGTGTCCCACACAAAACATATCATGATGGTAAAAGTAAAGGGCTTTCTCAAGACCTTCCAACCTTATTGTTCCAAATAATAATGATGGCATTAGTTAAAGGATTTCTAAATATCTGAATGTTCTAGTGACACTTTTTTGGCCATAATCCAGAAGTGGAAAAAGCATAATTTCACCATAAACCGACCATGAACAGGTGCTCCTCGCAATATTCCTGAGAGAAGAGAGAAAAGCATTATCAGAAGAGTTGTCCAAGAGCCAAACACCACAAGTGAAGAGCTTCAGAAAGACCTGGAATTAGCACGTACAATTGTTTTAAAGAAAACAATAAGTAATGCACTCACCGGCCATGGCCTGTCTGCAAATTCACCATACAAGACTGCACTGCTGAAGAAAGAGATGTTAAAGTTCGTTTAAAGTTTGCTGTCCAGCATTTCGACAAGCCGACTCAGAACAAAAGGACCCAGTATTCAGGACAGACAGACAGTGCGAAAACTCAAAAAGCATTTATTTAGAAGTGGCGGATCTGAATAGCAGTAGCTAGGGCATCTGAGGCAGGAGACTTTAAGCAGAGAGAAATACACGTTAGTGACAACATTAATCTAATGAAAGAAGATTATGAACGTGAGTCACTAACCTGGTTTACAAATTCAGTCCATGCCCAGAGAACAAGCAGGAGTATGA
>NW_015150596.1:1293696-1295030 GCF_000732505.1 Cyprinodon variegatus
AAGAAAGAGATGTTAAAGTTCGTTTAAAGTTTGCTGTCCAGCATTTCGACAAGCCGACTCAGAACAAAAGGACCCAGGCAGGAGACTTTAAGCAGAGAGAAATACACGTTAGTGACAACATTAATCTAATGAAAGAAGATTATGAACGTGAGTCACTAACCTGGTTTACAAATTCAGTCCATGCCCAGAGAACAAGCAGGAGTATGAAGAGAGGTCAGGCAAACAGATCAGAACAGGAACAGGGAGGCTCAGTGGTTGAGGGGTACACCAGAAAATCAGAAACCCTAAAGAACACAAAAACACTCTCACCACAGGCTGGAGAGAACAAGAGTAATCTGGAAGCAAGAAGCTTAAATAGGGGCAGGAGCAGGTGGATCAGATGAGAGGTAATGAGAAACCGGGCAGAATAAACTAATACCAACATACTTAAGCTCTCTTTTGCATAGATCTACTAGTTCACATTTTTTACGCTCAAATGTCTTTATTCCTCTACATGTTCCTCGTGTTTGAACTGATAAAGGAAAGAAAGCATTCAGTGTGTCGGCTCGTACAGCGTGGAATCAGCTCCAGTCTGAGCTCAAGATGTTGGACACTGTTTCATTGGACTTATTTCGAGTGGTTCTTAAAGATAGACATTAGGCCCTATGAAACAGTGTCACTGCTTTTAAATTGTTTTTATTGTTTTATATTCGTGCATATGTATTTAATTGGTTTCATATTTGTAAACAGGTTGCAGTGTATTGCAGATCTCTGCCCAGGTCCCCCTTGAAAATGAGATCCAGATCTCAACAAGGTTTACCTGGTTAAATAAAGGAAATAAAAAAATAAAGAGTAGGACAGGTGAATGAAATTTGCAATTAAGCCAGTCATCAGTGTTAAGATCATGACACCTGTGAAATACTGGGAGTCTGGTCTGGACAGATGAAATGAAAATTAATCTCTTTTGATGCCATAATACAGATCATATTTGGAGGTCAAATGGCACTGCACATTACTCCAAAAACACCATACCAAAATTGAAGTTTGTAGGTGGGAACACCATGTTGTGGGAGTGTCTTTCAGCATATGGTACTGTCAAACTTCAAATATTTGAAGAAAAGATGAATGGAAAAATGTACAGAGATATTCTTGATAAAAATCTGTTGCCATCTACCAGGATGTATATATATATATACACACAAACTTTTTTTCTGTGGCCAAGATTAATAAAATAAAAAAGTATAAAGTATAAAAAAAAAAAAACCGAACCGAAATTAGAACAAATGGATTAGCTGCACAAGGATTGGAAGAGAAAATCGGGAAAATATGGAGTTTATTTTCAAACTTTGCTTGAT
>NW_015150596.1:1296649-1299595 GCF_000732505.1 Cyprinodon variegatus
GTGCCGATATTTATGCAGTTATCATGGCGGAACCAGCGAGAAAACCGCGAAAGCCCATGTCGGAGCAGGCAAGAAAGAGGAAAAGGGCTCTGGACAGAGAGAGGGGTCATATACGGGTGAACATCCGGCGAGCTTTTTCCGAATGGCGAGAGCTAAAAGAAAAAGAAGGCTGCAAGGCTCCATATTTACGACTGTGCACTTTTACTTTCGCCCTCTGGGGGGGAGCCTCGCTGGAAAATCAACACTGGTTGCATAGTATACCTTTAAAACAAATGACATTATAATTATAATCTTATAATATAAGATTATAATTATGATTATAATTATAATCTTATAATATAAGATTTATTTGAATAAATATAAGATTTCTTTGAATAAATCAAAGAAATCTAAATAGGTTTTTAAGGGTGGTACAGATTCAAGAAGGTGTCGCCCATGGCGCCTTGGACACCTTTGATATAAGTGGAAGGAAAAGTTTGGGATTTTATTAAGGGTTCTCAGAGTAAAGTGAGGCTGATTACTAATAAACAACTTCATATTCTCATTTATCAATCAATAAAAAAAATTATGATTTTTCTTTAAAATGCGTCCTGATGTTGAGATTGTTGTGCTTCTTCATAGTAACACAGTAAACAAACCATAAAGGTGCATTTAAAGCAGCCTTTATAAACAGCCCATTATTTCGGCTTCAAGCCGCAATCATTTTATGGCTTTAAATAAATAAAGATGTTGGATTCAGAATCATGTCATCTCGTAGAAAACGGAAAATGTTCATCGATTACGGATTCAGCAATAAAAAAATAAAAAAAACACATCTGGCATTGCTCAGCCACATTTAATCAACATGAATGATGTATCAGGTCCCCCAACCCTTTTCTTCAGATTGGAGGCACCATAGTAACAGTGGAGGGGCCTCAACCAAAGCACTTAAAAGTATATTTCAGAAAACTATTCTTTTAAGCAATACTTTAAACAAAATCATGAAGTAGCAGCTCTTCTTGTCTGAGTACTTATTGCACAAATCTGTGGCAGCACCACTTCAGGGGTGGTGTAAGTTACACGAGCGCTACCGTATCAACCAGAGGAGAAACTATACGAGCCGCTGAGCGCTGTCGCTGCCAGCAGCCATAACCTCCCTCCTCCCTCAGACATCAACAGACAGACACCGAGACGAACGTCGGACCCACAATTACAGCTCAGCTGGCTGTTTGAGGGGAGAGATCTCTTGGAAAAACACACCAAATGGCCTGGAGCAAGAAAAAAAAAAATGCAGCAGGTTCACCAACCAGGGTGTGACAGGGAGAAGGCAAGTTAGCCTGCTGTATTTAGAAGCTCCGCTCCTCAGGATAATCTCATCCCAGGACTATATTGCACATGGATCTCAATTTGTGGCTTCTTGGACAAACCGAAGGGGCCAAGGGCCGTTCTTTGATGTATAAATATGTATCCCTTGTTTGTAGAACGGGCCACAAAATACAAGGGAAATGAAAAGGGAAGCGAGTAACATGGAACTTTCAGCCAAAGGAGGGTCATTTTTCTTCATGGTGAAAAGTGTCTCATGGGCATCATGACAACAAGAGCCCTGCAGCACACTGTATGGTATTTATTAAGAAGAAATGATCAGCTTTGAAATTATTTCTGTTCAGCTTTGTTTTATTTTTATTTATTTATTTGCAAATCCCTGTTCATCCACCATATAATAGACAAGAGATGATAAAATCCAAAAATCAAAGTTTGTTTGAATAAAGAAGAAGGATCTGCACTGCAAAAAATGCAAATCTAAATAAGTAATTTTTCTTAAAATTAGTGAATTTTGTCTTGAATTGGGAAGGTAAGTGAGACACTTTGCCAATGAAACAAGACATTTTACACTTAAAATAAGAAAAAACTATTGCATTGTCTCATTTCAAGTGCATGTTATTCAATTATCTTATTTTAAGAGTAAAAATACTCATTCCATTGGCAAAACATCTTATTAACAGACTCAAATTAAGGGTAAATTGACTTTTTTAAAGACATTTTCTACTTATTTCCAGATCGTTTTTTCAGTGTGTCTTTGCAGCTACACCATCTTCGGACCCTTGACCTCTAAAGTGAGTCCCTGACACCCCGTCGTCCAAAGGGAACAACACTAATGACTTGCGGTGGTGTGTGGAGGTGTGTGTCTGTTGGTGGGTAGAACAATTAACTTCTTCAATCGGATGAAAAGCACGGTAGGAAGAACAAAGAATAGAAAGAGGACAAAAGGACTGGGGGGCCACAGCGAGGAAGTGACCTGAAGGGAGGTGAGATCATTTCAGAGAGGATTACCAATGCCCCCCCCCCCCCCCCCCACTCTAAAAACCCTGTTTTTTTGTCCAGAAAGGCTACAATATAGACCAGGGTGTCGCTGCACTCTGCAGTCTTTTCACCATGCTGTCTCTGGTCTGCTGGTGTTAACCTTTTTCTGGGTCAATGAGCACTGGAGGTTCTGAATGGATAATAACGGGTTTGTGGCACTTAGGGGTAGAAAGTGTCCTACCCTGCTGGATAATACAGCTGCTTTACAGATTGTAGGAAGAGTATTGATGGATAAGCCAAACAAATAAAGTAACACTGCGTGACTCTGAGACAGTACGGTTGCCTGACCGGTAATTTCCAGGTTTAGTGTGCAGTGATTTCTGTTCCATTGTTACTAGAAGCAGAGATTAGAAGTAGTAGTGGTAAGTTTGGTAAATGGAAAAAAAACACATTTTGTAAATAAAAATGAGAAAATAATGCAATTCAGAAATTAAACATTGAAAAACATTTAACCAAAAAATGTTTTCAGAGTGACTTTGCTGTTTTCTTTCAGTGTATTTTTTATGCTTAATTCTTTTTTTAAAAGAATTCTCTTTTTTTGACAACATAATATATTTTTGTATATTATGTTTTCCAATGTTATTGTCAAAGTCTTGGTTTTCCATT
>NW_015150596.1:1301315-1303196 GCF_000732505.1 Cyprinodon variegatus
TTTACCGAAAGGGATTTATTTATTTATGATTGAACTTTTAAATTCAATATTTGTATGTATCAACTGTTGTTCTTAACTAATTATTAGAACATTTAAATGAGTCAACTCTGATGGCAGCTACACTCTTCACTTCAAACTCATACGCTCTCCCTTGACTTGCTAATCGACCAATTCAGTGTTGTTCTATAGCGTCAACATATTCTTATTATCAGTGCGTATGAAATCGTACGTTTTTTCTCAAAAAACCACATCAGTGCGCATGCGCTGGCAGACAGAAAAAAAAAAGCAGATCCGTGGATGGACGGAAAACTGGGAAAAACAGTGCAATCATCACTTATTCATGTCTCTAACTATGTTGCTTGCTTTTTTATATCTTAGGGTTAGGTGTAGGGTCAGGGTTAGGGCTAATTGTAATTTATATTCAGATGCGCACGCGCATACGACGAAAAAAACGTCCAAACCGTACGAAATTACGGTGCAGAACTTTTTGTACGATTTCATACGCACTCATAATGAGAATAGGTTGATAGCGTCCATGAAGACTCAATATAACAACAAAAATGTGTAGAAAAATGCTAATATAGCATCAGTAAAAAAGAATAAATAAAATATGTGAAATATGAAAGATGTTAGAAGTTGTGAAAAAAATTAGATAAAATGTAAAAAACACAGAACGATAACACACACCAAGTGTTGCACATTTACCTGAAGAATGATTTTTTATATTTCAAATTAGACTAAAACTTAGGCCAGAGGTTGTGCAGTGTTACTTAAAGTAGGTTGAATTGCAAGAAAAACCTGAAGGATGAAAAAAAAACCTTGAAACTTCCTTGGAGACACGTCTGTTGATCAGCCTGACTTTTAGGAGAGAGAAAAACAAATATTGAAACTCTGCGTTGTGCAGGATTGACATCCACACTATATCAACCTGAATCAAAGGCAATTATTGCAAACAATCCAGAGCAATGCATGCTTCTATTTTCTAGTGGGCTTTGTGT
Organism: Cyprinodon variegatus; assembly: GCF_000732505.1. Taxonomy (NCBI): domain Eukaryota; kingdom Metazoa; phylum Chordata; class Actinopteri; order Cyprinodontiformes; family Cyprinodontidae; genus Cyprinodon; species Cyprinodon variegatus. Next base: position 1,302,314 of record NW_015150596.1, read on the forward strand.
GGTTTATTCTAAAATATAACTGTCTTATAAACTATTACAGAGTTTAATACGTCATCTTTAACGGCTGTTTCCTAGAGTTAACATTTTATTCTCTGTAATTCTTTGATAATCGACTAATGAGGTCATCCTTCAGCATTTTCCCAGCCTGCTGAAACAAAATCTGCCAGTGAGAACATGTGGACCTCTGCCAGGGGAATCACCCAGCAGAGCTCTGTAACGCCATAAAAAACCAAACAAATGGAACCATTTAGCCTGTGTTTACCGTTATCAGCTCCGTGTTTAGTCGCAGATTCAATCAACAGCACTTGTTTCTGGTAACAGTGATAAAAATATAAGATTTCAAATTGGCAAATATAGTGTGAAAAAGTCAGAAATTAGTTAAATTTCTAAATTGAAAGACACATAAGAATAGTAACAGTTAGGGAGTTTTATTGGTATGAGAAATACAGACTCCAGTGGAAGATGCAGGCACAGAAAACTGCAAATTCTAAGATACAGTTTGTTTTGACACAAATGTCTAGTTCTCATGATGATATAATTACTTAAACTGTCTCTGTCATGAAACAGGTCAGATGGACGCAGCATTCAGGCGAGTCAGACAGTGGGAAATTTTAAGACGCTTAATGACAAAAAACCAAATGAAACAGACAGAACAGAATGGAGGGAGGCGGGGCACCACCCATCACTGGCACTCTGGATGTGGGAGAAACAGGTAAGTGACAGTGTTGGGCACGTTACTTTGAAAAAATAATTAGTTATAGTTACTAGTTACTTCTCCCAAAAAGTAATTGAGTTAGTAACTGAGTTACTAAACAATAAAAGTAACTAGTTACTAGTAAAAGTAACTATTGCGTTACTTTTGCAAGTGTATGAAATTAATAAC
>NW_015150596.1:1303912-1307216 GCF_000732505.1 Cyprinodon variegatus
ATTAGTCGTTACTAAAAAAATGTAGCGGCGTTAGTAACGCCGTTACTTTCAACGCCGTTACTCCCATCACTGGTAAGTGACCATGATAATCTGACAGAAGACGATTATCTGTGTGAGTCACTTACCCGGTTCAACAGTTCAGTCCTTCCTCTAATCTAAGGCAGGATCAGCCAATGAGATGCAGCGCTAAGCCGTCCAGAGCGTCCCCGATGCACCCACCCCGATGAAGGCAGAAAACCGATCCTGGTCAGGGAAACGATTCAGAACAGGACCGTTCCTAGATCCAGGAGTCTGTAGCACGACCAGGGGTTCCGATCCAAACAGGAACAGACAGATTTGTTTTTCTTTTTATGTTATTTTTTTTTCTTATTTTTCATTTCTACCTCTGTGACAGTGCAACCACGTCAATCATCAGCTCTCGTGATTTATTTCTAACCGCATGGATTTAGGTGGTTCTTTAATTCTGCTGCTAAGCTCACAGTCAGCAGATCCTCAAAATTCCCGTTGGCTTTGAACACACCTTTAGACATTAGCCGATGACACTTTGTGCAAAGCAGCGATGGTAGCACCATTCTTTTTATATGTAACCATAGCTAAGACAGGAGTTACCTCAAATACATCAACTAGGATAAATATATAAAGTTAACTAATAAAGTAAAGCATGGATAAATGTGTTTTAAAATGTTTTCAATGTTAAAGACTAAGCTCTTTGAAAGATCGTGCTTATAAAGGTAAATACTTATACCGGCTTGAAAACAAATCTTAAAATGGGACAAATGAGGCATTTCCTCCACTATTCTGATGCTACTGTAAATAAAAAGTTCAAAGATATTTCTGAGTAGCATATTTCCATCACCCTAGTTTAATTCCCTATTCGCCCTCATAAGCGTCTTAGCTCCTAAAGTATCAGAACACAAATCAAACAGAGTTAAGCTGAAGTTAGAGGATATCCACTGAGTTACTGCTGAACTGCAATGCTTAGGATTTACAGCTTTAATTCAACTGAGAGGTTTCATTTCTGCACAGATTTGATTGTAAAGTTATTTAATGTCAAAGACCGAGAACTGAGGCTCATTCATAGACGCTGCTAAGAAGTCAACCACGTCTTTCTCACACCGTTTAACATCGTCAACTAATAAAAAGAACAGAACCATCATTTCAACAGTATGAGACGGAGGCTATGATCTGACATATAAGCTTATTTACAGGGAAAAGCAGCTGCATGGTTTGTAAAAACTGACAGTAATCCAGGTAGTAGCAGCGGTATTATACTATCAACTCTAGAGCTCAGAGGATTTCCTTTTTTTTTAAAAACAACCCCGCTGTGTGGGACCGGTCCTACTGAAGCTTTACCTGCTTCCCTAATGCGGCATAATCCCTTTAAACTGTGCCGTTGTTTCCTCTCCTGTCTGATTGTGAAAACATGGTGCTGTTGTTTCAATTTATCAAAAGCACAAATCCCAGTTATTTTCAATGCAACAGATGCTGCTAAATTACAGACGAAAAAATGAATTACAAATGCAAAAAGAAAGGTTTAAATTGTGTTGAAGAATCGGGACAAAAAAACAACAACAGAAAAACTCTTACCTTTATAGGAAACAAAGTTTTTCAGGAGAAGATGAATGTAGTAGAAAAATTTCTTTTAAATATTTTAAAATAACCTTAAAATTATTATTATGTTTTTTGTAGAAGCATTTTTTGACCAAAATAAAACATCTCAAACTTCTTTGACATGAATTTTTCTTTAATGGGGAAAAAAATTCCACCTCAAATATCTGCTTTTAAAAATTAAAAGTGAGATAAATATTGGAAGCAGGGGCGGATTTAGGGAATTTGGGGCCCTAGGCAAAGACAGGCATGGGGCCTTATGAACTGAAAAGACAACACATAAAACAGACCCATTATACGGATACAGAAATTGTAATATAATAGACGTAGATTAAGTAATTTCCCTCTGGGATTATTAAAGTATTTCTGATTCTGATTAGATTGTTTTCTCTACGTTTTGTTCCCTTTTCTTCTTGTTTTCCTCTCTCTGTTTTGTACTCAGCTGACTTTTCTGTTTAAAGGCATTTCAATTAGTGGAATAAATTACAGGGGAGAATATAAACTTTCACGACCCCCATGCAGTACCTCCGGGGCCCCCCTAGGGGTCACAGACCCCCTGTTGAAGACCTCTGTGCTAAACGGTTCTCCATTTTTCATTTGTATGAAATAATAGCTGCATGAATCATGACAGGAGACAAGACGGAGGAGAGCAGGAGGCGGGTCACCAATCTACTTGCTCTGGAGAGCAGAGTTCGCTGCTTTTATATCTTGTTCCCAAAGACTCCATTAGCAGAAAAAAGTCACTAGATTTGGTGCTAGGTGATTTTTTTAAATGAAAGCACTAGAGGGGTCTGAAAAGTCGTTGAATACACCTGGGCCGAAGAAAGACTTATTACAAGCATTCTGAAGGCATTTTAAGGGAATTTTATCAAAAACAAAATTAATATGCACAAATAATAGCTGTATTAACCATAAATGGAAAATGAGTTTTATGGGGCCCCCAGGAACTTGGGGGGCCCTAGGCAACTGCCTAGTTTTGCCTAATGGTAAATCCACCCCTGATTGGAAGTGATGCCCTTTTCAGCAGCAGGAAACTGCTTTCACAAGCAGAGACTTCCTTTATAGGATCTCTGAAGATCAGCAATGCTTTAACTTTTCAGTCCATGTTCCTGTTTAGCAAACAATCATTTTCCACTCAGCCCCATAGAATCATAAGAACTTCTTTCAGCAGCAATCACTTAAACAGTCAATACGAGTAAAACAACATCATTTTCAACCCAAAAAAACTAACAGAATAAACCCAAATTAATTTGGTTTGAATTTCTGTGACTTACATATTTGTTATATATTGTGATATTAGCACTAATATTAGAGCAGTAATACTGACTTAAGAGTTTTCTAGACCTGCAGTGAATTAACCTGAAAAAAGGGGAAGACGTTCCACATTTTGAGAATCCATCATCTAGATCAGAGGTAACCAATTAAAAATAAGCGGCGTCCGAATAAAGAAAATCATCAACCAGTAAAGCTTCACATCTTTAATGATCCGTTACTTTAAACAGAATTTAACACTGAAATAAAATGAGGTTTGTATGCATCTATGTTATACATTGCATCTTTAAATAAAAATAATATACAAAAAAAAATAGAAAATTTTCCATTTTAATATCTAAAGTGTTTGTTTAAGTAGAGAACAACAATCGTTCAGTTTGGTATGAAGACAATTTCCTGATTCTTAATGTTGGCAGTGGGCTTT
>NW_015150596.1:1308289-1321774 GCF_000732505.1 Cyprinodon variegatus
GCCGTGTTAACAGGAGAAGAGGGGCAAGTGAAATTAGACACTGCTGCCAGACAATATGCAATACTTTATAAATGTTTTAAATCAGGTGGGTCCCGGGCCGCAGTCAGCTAATCCATGACTTCTGATCTAGACAATCCAACATCCTGCTTCCTCTCTGGTTCTCTCCGCTCTTTATTTTTCTATGGGATTTAGGTCTGGGGACTAAGATGTTAAGGAAGGATTTGTTTATTTCTGCCGATTTGGCCAAACACTTAATATTATTATAATGTTGAAAGAACAAACAATAAACCCTTCTCATTTAAGAGTCCACCAGGTCTTTATTCATGTTCCTCATATAAAAGTCAGTGGTGCCTTTGGAAGAGAATTTGAGCCACAGCAGAAGTCTGATGTTTTTCATGGATCAATAAGTTATAAATCTATTTTGGTTCTTCTGCACATCTTAATGAGAGTTGCCATCACATTTTACACATACATGTGCATTCATGTTTAAACTCCACAATCAGTTCTGTCTTATTTTAGGGTTTCAGACCAACTGCAGTAATGATTCTGAGTTTATCATCTCATTATTGCTTGGTTACCTTATAATTAGGTTACTTCTTGTTTTTTCTTTGAATTGAGTGTGTTGTTTTGTCCTGATGAGACCAATTTTCTGATCTTACTGCATAAACACATCAACACTTCAATGCAAAACACAGAAAAGAAGAGAAAAAAAGGGGGGATGGATCTAGTCATTCATACTGCCAACATTTGCACGTATAAAATTTTCCATAAACTTATTTTGGATCAGAATCTTTTTAGCTTGCAAAAACTGCCTGCATTTAGTCCAAAACCAGAGTTCACGGTGTGGATGTAAGCAGTTTGCGACTGTAATTTAGTCCAATATGTGGTTTTATGAATTGGGCTTATACTCTTTGTGCATTTGGTGTCAGTTTTTCTTTTTATCAATATCACTATGTTTTTCTCTTTTCACTTGTCTCCATTTGTCACGACTAAAAGCCGATATGAACACAGAGGATACAGCTCATAAGAAGATCATCAGCACAAGTAACACTATTAAAACATTCATGGTAGGGCTGTGTAAGAATTACAATATAAGAGCTTATCGCTACTGACATTTTCAATAATGCAATATGATCTTAAAAGATTCAGAACAGGGCTGCTAACATGCAGATGCAGTTCTCTTTCAGTAAACAAGTGGGCAGGTTGCAGATGATCAACAAAGATTGCTGCACAAATCTTAAGATGTACAAACAAGTTTGTGTCTGCCCATTAAAATGAGCAGATTATGTTCTACACTGCAAAAAATCTAAATCTAGATAAGTAATTTTTTTTTTAAAATAGGTGCATTTGTTCTTGGATTGAAGAGGTAAAAGAGACATTTTGCCAGTTGAACAAGACAATTTACACTTAAAATAAGAAAACACAATTGCATTGTCTTATTTCAAGTGCATTTTATCTAATTATCTTATTTTAAGAGTAAGATTACACATTCCATTGGCAAATTATCTCATTTACCTGCTCAAATTAAGGGTGAATACACTTAATTTAAGACATTTTTACTTATTTCTAGATCGTTTTTGCAGTGTACAGGCTTTCTAAAGGTGGCTGTAAAAGAAAAATGAGGTTCTAAGTCTTGTATTTTGAGGTAATAATGCTATAATGATATGAATTATCCAGCATATATAATAGAGAACCCATCTATAGGTGTTACTCAGTAAGAAATTCCATAATATCATAATAATACAATGAAACTTAAAATTATTGTCTATCAGGGCTCGATGTTAACCATCGCCCGATCTCCCGGGGCAAGTAGTTTTTATTGTTGGGAGAGTACAAATTTCATTGCATTTGCCCGCCGGGCAAGTGCAATGATAGCAAAAAAAAATTATCACTCAAAATTACTTTAAAATCACCGACATTCGATGAAAACGACCCAGAAGCATTGCCGGCGCCATTTTTGTTGTTTTGTACACAATCTCGCGTGATTTGAAAAAGGCGGGTGATTTTTGTCCACCTAGCTGTAATATTGATGTAGTTACCATAACGACAAACGGCTGCATTCATTTTGTCAGGGAAAACTAATCCTGAGTCAGTTAAAAGTCAGGGAATTCTGAAATGATGTCAGACTGTGGAAACCCTGAACAAAATAACTATGTATAATGATTCTCTAGAAAAGTCACATTATATTAATAGTATTATCTTGTATAAACATACCGTGACTCTAAAATAAAAGTTATTCATTTGTGACATTGACTTCTGTCTTGTGATTTATCTTAAGTTTTTTTTAGATTTTTAACATTACAATTTATATTTTTCCAAGCACACAACAGTTTAAAGCAAAGTTTAGTTTGAAAAGAATGTGCAGGAAGGATTGAAAAGCATGTTAACACGGTAATGTAGGCTTGAGTTCATTATCTGACGCATGCAGATACACACCAGGAACCTGGAAAATTAAAAAATACTGAATTACAAAAAACATAAAAAAAACAAACATGTTTCATTGATATATATACAAAAATGAATATTAGGAACTATATTTATCAAACATTATACTGGGCAAGTAAAAATTGTTTCTGGGCAAACTAAATGTGAAAGTCACTTGCCCAAAGCCAAGCAGGTGGAAACGTGAGAGAAAACTGTTCTTCATGCTTTGTTGAACCAAAGGAGAACAAAAAATCTTTAACATTTTTCTACCGTTTATATTTCTGACATTCCAAATATGTTTGCATGTGCAGAGAGAATTTCTCAGTGACAGCAGACATTTTTAATTTGCACCTCACTTTCAGAACTACTAGAAAAGACAGAAACTTTGGCTGCAGTTGAGTCTCAGCTTTGAAAAGTGACTCTGTGTGTGTTAAATGTTTATGTTTGCATATTGTTCACCCAAGACTCTGCATGGATTTCTTATTAGAAGACGATCAGTATATTGATGAAGGCAGACATGCGAAAACAGGTTGGCCAACACTGTCTGCTCAGCAAACGCAAACCACATTGAAACCTTCTGAAGATTTGCCCCCAATGGTTAGTTGAGTAAATTTAAGATTTTGCTTCAGGTTGTCATGAGTGCAAAAACAATGAAGTTGGTATTTTCAATGTTTCTGTGGGTCTTGTTGTTGTTACTTCCTGTAGCAACACAGAAATTGTTTAGTGCTGTGTAGAGGTGTGGCAGTCTATTGGTTATTGATAAATTGATTGTATCAAAAGCATTTGAACGTTTTTAAATTGTTTTTTGTAAACATATAAAACATGGACTTTCTGTTAGCCTTCCTGGTTTTAAAGAATTCCAGTATTTCTCCCAAAGCTTACTGTCAAATGTCATCTCTCTACTGCAGATAAGAGTGTAATGACTCAGAACAGAGGGGCTCCATATTCAGGTTGGTTTAGAGTGCAGTCTGTGCCCAAAGAATGATGTTGATACCAGCTGGTCAGCTGACAAGACGCAGCGCTGGCCGCACAGAGTCCAGACACCCAAACCTTGAAGGACACAAAACTGACAGGAGATCAGATCCAAGCAGATCCAGGTTCAGTCCACAGTAGAATCATCCAGGAGTCTGAAGGCAGGTCAGGCAAACTGATCAGAACAGGAGCAGGCAGACTCAAAGGTCCAGACTGTAAAAGTTTAAAAACGATACACTGGACTTGGTTTCCAAGGTTTGAAGACGTTTCGCTCCCACTCCAGGAAGCTTTCTCAATTCAAATGTCTGGATCCGCAGTGAGTTTGAGGCTTTATATAGACAAGGCCTTGTATCGCTTGGAAACATGCAAATTGAACTGACGAGCGGGTCGTTTGGTTCCATTGTTCGCCGGTAATACCTGAAACCTGTCCATGATTCTGAAGGTCGGTCGTTATAGGGGGGGATTGTAGTTAAAGGGGAGGATTCCCTCGTGTAATAACTGAAACTTGTCTATGATTGTCAGTCGTTAACGGAGGGATTGTTTACCTTGCTGAAGAGATTTGGTACTTTGTTCCTGTGTGTTGGCGTGGGGGGTGTGATGATACCTGGAAGTGATCAACTCTATAACTGAATTGTAGGTTTTTGGAAGCTGGAATCTGAGGTCAAATGTCCAGACACAAAAACGGGTCAGGATCAGGCAATAAGAACACTATTTTAAATGCTAGAAAATTCTCACACCAGAGGCTCAAGAATAATCTGGCACTGACGACTGGGAGCAAGCAGCTTAAATAGAGGCAGGAGCAGGTGGATCAGATGAGCAGTAACGAGAAACCGGTCAGAGTTAGACAGGTGAATAAAATGAGCAATTAAGCCAGTCTTCAGACCAAGATCATGACCCAGGCCCCTTGGATCTGTGGTCCTGAATCCGATACGAATCTGATTTTTTCAACTGCGACCTGTATCTGAACGGCCAGGTCGGATTCATCCGACCTCAACGTCATTAGTAACCGATAAAAGCTCACTATTCCGTGTCTTGCTACGCAGAAGCTGCAAGAAAAAAAATCAACCATGGCAGATGATGATGTGGAGAATAGTATTTATGTTTAAACAGATTAAAAAGATGGAGTTTTTATGGTTGGAAAAGACCGCTAGATGCGCGCCGGCACTACCAGCACGCTGGCCTGTGACGCCATTGCTTCCGCTACTGCGCATGCGGGACACTTGCGTTGTATGACTGCAGTTCACACAGGAGATCACATACAAGTCGCATTTATTTGGAAATATGAACGGCAACGCAAAAAAATCGGATTTCACAAATTGAGCATCAAGTCCTGCAGTGTGAACGTAGTTTCTTATAGATTCACATAAGCTTACTTAAAAAATAATGAACAATACCCTCCTACTGTAATAGTAATAATAATCCTACTTTAATGACCACATATTCAGAAAAAAACAATCCTCCCACTTTTGTCCTTAAGAACACCAAAAGGCAAGAAACTTTTATATCAAAGCAAAGGTTAAACTATTTAAGTTCAGTGGTTCAATGCAGAAAAACTTGACTTTAACATTACTCTGCCATTTGTGGTTTAAAAGTTTCTGAGCCAAACTTGTGCTAAAAAAACAAGCTGTCTGCCTGAGCTTCTCCACATACAAAAGAGAAATGACAAGAAGACAGAGCATCATGTATATGAGCTCATACTTTGACAACCTTGACCCACAGTGCTGCAGAGAGGATTGGCACGGGAGCACCGCTGAGGTGACAACACTCCTCTAGTCAACTGTTAGAATAGAAGCTTAACTTGGTTCATCTGATCCCACCGATAACTTTAAAGCGCCGCCAGGGCGGCAGAAAACTAGTGATCATCAGAGTGTGTGTTTGTATATGTGTGGGCATGTGTCCTTGATGGACGTCCAGCAGGGAAGGAGTCTCTTGTCTCTCAATTTTCCGCCCTGATTGGAGTGAATGAGCTATTCTGTTGCTCAGCCCCGTCTCTATAACTCTCTATTTTTTTTGTTATTTGAGTGAAGGCAAAATGAGACACTCTTACAGCTAGAGACCTTTCCGCCTTTATGTCTGTACATGAAAAGAACAGACAACAATGCAGACAATTAGCCCTGTTTAGTACATTAGAAACTCAACACTGCATCAGGATTAAAGATTATAAGGAAAAATGACACTTTTTACTTTACTACATATTTCTTGGACACCTGTTGCATCGAGGTCTTTCACCTTGAAAGCAGCAGACTTTCTGGTGCATTAATCACAAAATTATACAAATACCTTTTCTGAACTCTTACCTTTTGCTTGACAAAAAAATAATAATAACAATAATCAAGGCAATGAGTAAGCACAAGTTGGAAGTCTAAGAGACTTAATACAAAATATATTAAAACCATTGGGCTTCCAGTTATGCAGGGGTTTGGATTCATTTTTCTTTTTTAAAATTGAATCAGGTCCTCTGACCTTTTAGCAGTACAGGCCACACAGAAACTACACAGAGGTTCTATAATTAACTATAATCATTTATGAACAGCTTAAAATCAACCAACACCAACAGGTTATTCTTGGCACAGAAGAACCAACTTCTCAGAAAATTATGGATTAGGATGGACAGTCGTAAATTTAACTTGAAAATAAATTAAAATACTTAAAAGAACTAAAGTCAGGGGGAATGCAAAGTCCTCAGGAAACAGGTTGGTGGCAAATATAAGTTTATCTGATAATGAGTTGACTATTTATACAACATTTAAGCAGATGTGATCACAAAAGAAGCGGAAATTGAATGACCCCCAATTTACTGTACGTTCCACACATTAAATCAATATAATATAACATAACGATTAAACATTAAATGCACCAAAATAAGTAAAACAGCTTTGGGGAAGAAGGGAGTAGTATGAATATATATAAAAAATGTAATGTTAAATTTTAAAATTAAGGATTTTTTTTAGTCTGAAAACTTTTTTTTTAAAATCACAATGGAAAACAAAAGTCAAAAAGATATTTATCAAAATGTAGGTAAATATTTGTACTAATTCAACTTCCAAGGCAATACAAAGAGTCCAAGAAATCCCTATCTCTAAAAAGTTTTTATTTCAGCCAAAGTTTACTTTATATTCTTTTTTCTTCAAACAGATCAGATAATTATAAATTAAATCCTTCAGGTCTGTAGACAGGCACAGGTAATATGCCATCTTCCATAAAAATTTCCCCTAGAAATAGTGCAAATATAACTTTTTTAGTTACATTATATTACATTGTATATTACCTGAATGGACAAATGAAGCTTAACTGTAAATTATATTGTATTTACGTTTACCTGAACCACCTGCGATGTCCCTCGATCTGCTCCAGCGAATCAACTCAGGGGCCACATCTTCTCCTGAGCCAATCGTCTTTCAAGATCCCCTTCATGTAACTCCTGGCCCAGATTCTTTCTCCCGCATGCAAACAAACTTTCACCCACCTGCACCCCATCTCCTCCCTCATGCTCAGTCCCACTCACCCTCTGGCTTATTCCACCATCGGGCCCTGGGCAAAGCCTACACTGATCCTTTTCTAGGTTACTCATCCAAGCAAATTTAGATTTACAGCATCGGAGTCTTCTGCCAGGGCCCATGCGCCAAAGAACTTATTTGTTTATGTCTTCATCTGCTTCTGTCTCCTTGAACCCCAGTCAGCCTCGGCAGATGGCCGCTCACACTGAGCCTGGTTCTGCTGGAGGTTTCTTTCTGTTAAAAGGGAGTTTTCCTCTCCACTGTCGCTACAAGCATGCTCAATGTGAGGGATTGCTGAGAGTTAATGAGTCCTTGCAATCAGATAGTTTTCCTTAGAGATATTTTTAAGAATATGATTGTGTTACCCGTATAAATAAATAGAATATTTTCTAATTGCAGCTTTTTTTTCTGTTTGAGTGTCTCCAGGTTGAACTGGAGACACTCTTTAGTTTGCTCCATGTTTCCTAGTTTTATTGGTTTAATTCCTGTTTTGTTGTAATTTATAGATTTATGTTAGTTCTCATGTTTTTCTGTTGTCCTCTTGTGTGTGTGTGTGTTCCTTTCCCCTTGGCTCCCTCGTTGTCTCCTCTCACACCTGCTCCTCATCAGCTCGTTAGCCCTGCCTTGTCTCAGTCAGCTATATATACTCTCCCTCTGCTGTCACTCCTTGTTGGTTCCTTGTCTTTGCTGTCCTCCCATGCTGTTGTCTGCCGACCTCGTCTCTCCCTGGCTCCTCGTGTTTGGTTTCCCTAGATCTCTCCGTAGGTCAGGTTTGCTTTTCGTTATTAGTTGGATTTTTGGATTCCTGCCTTTGTTTACTGTTTCACTTCATTAAACTACAAGAAGTCTCCTCAGCCTCTCTGCCTTTCTCTGCATTTGGGTCCTCAAACCTCAACCAAACCCTGACAGAAGGTAAAATGCATTTCTTAATTACTAAAAAAAAAATTCATGAAAGTCCTTTGATGGACTATATTGAAATTTGTAGCAGGGTGCAAATTAATTTGGTTAGATATAGTCATAAAGGAGTAAACATTGAGACCGTCCACCATGCACTACTGATGACATTGCTGGTTGTAAATAAAAACATTTGTGTACGGCTGCTACAATTATGGCTGTCATGGTGGCAACTCCCAGACCTGATCGTATACTTTGGCAGTTAGGGATGTTGTCAATCTGGATGCCTTGTGAGGCTCCTGGGGCAGATCGAGGTACTGCGATGCCAGATATGCTGCTGCCCAGGTGGTTGAAGATGCAAAAACTCTGGGCTGGAAGAACTTGAGTGAGGCCATGGAAAAAGACTATTGGTCAGGCTTAATGGAATGCTGGCAGAACATTCAGTGCCTCTGGAAGAGGAAGCAGCGCTTTGCCAACATCGTTTACCATAAGGAGGGGAGCTGTTGGCCTCGTCTAAGGAAGCTGTCGAAGGGTGGAAGGAATATGTCTAAGATCTCAAAATTTATCTAAATGCCAAAAGAACAAGACCTTACATGACATGTCCCTTTAAGGGACAAATGCATGTCCTGTTTTCCCCAATGTAAGACTTTTATTTTTCCTTTTTTATTAAAAAAACAATGGTTACCTATGTGTTAGTATCATGATATTTAATTTCATTTGAGCGTTCACTGGCTGGAAGGAGTCTACCGGTAATACTGATACTGACATTTAAATCTCTCACTCATTTAAATCTTTATAAAGACAACTCTATTCAGTGCAGAAGACTGAATAGATTCAGGATTGGGCACAGAATTTGATCTATACTGCAAGAAATCCTTCTACTTCATTTCTTACAAAATTACGGTCAATTACTAAAACCTGAACAAAGCTTAGAAACCCCAGACTGCAAGTTGTTCTTCCCCTTATTGCTCTCCTAAGGGCTGCTATATATAAGAAAATGCACCATGTCACAAAGCTCAAAACATCTCAAACCGTTTTACAGAATCTACCTTATAGAAATAAGGTAGATTGCAATTTCTCCGACCCAAGGGGAGGAGTTTGATTATTTTAGGGTTGTTGTTTTTTGGTAGGATGGAAAAGGAGATGAAAAGTAGATTAACTTTGTCTGCAAAGATGCAATCTTTTGTAAAGAAAGTGCTGCTCTTTAATAAACTGGTCCATTTATGATGTGGTTCTCACGCTTTGGTCATGAGGTATGGATGACCAAAAGAACGAGATCCTAAATTAAACGGCTCAAAATAAAATTCCCCAAAGAGTTGACCAGACTTAGACTCAGATATAGGTTGAAGAGCATGAATGCACCTCCACCAGCCCATCGACCTCCATCATTAACTTCACAGACAGCACCACTGTGGTAGGCTTGATGATGGAGAGTGGTGTTTTAGCTTATAGAAAGGAGAAACAGACACTGCCAGTGGGGTGCATTACTAACAGTGTGGAGCTGAACACTTCAAAAACCACAAAATATATGGCCTTTGACAACTAGAGACAAAAAGAGGTTCATGTTTTGCTTATAATCAATGGAGCATGCATGGAGACGGTGAACTCCAGCCGGTTCCTTGGGTTACAGATAAATGAGGACATCACCTGGGATTCACAAATACATGTCCACTGGAGCCGCATGGAGAGGAAAGTACTACTTTCCTTTAGTTGGGCCACCATTTGGTTTCGAGACGGCATCAGTGTGGTTTGCTGAGAGGAAAGCTCTGCAGAGTTAAAAGAGCTGCAGAAAGCCTCACTGACTGACCTTTGCTCTGCTGAAAGTCACTGCCAGTTCACGCTGTCTTAGCAGAGCTTTGAGGATTTCTCCAGACTCTGGTAGAGAAACTCTGGGAGATCATAGAACAATGTTGATGTGCAGCTAAGAGATGTGCTGCAACTATTTATATGCCAGTAGGGTCTAAATAAGTTATTTTAAATTTTATGTTGATTGTATACTGGCATGATCTGGCCTGTTTACTCTTTAATTAGTCATTCCTTTCACCTGTCGTTTTTCCCTTCCTGCCTCAATCATAATTTATTCCTCTCACCTGTTTCCTCTGGTTTATATTCAGTTCAGCCTGAGCATTCAGTGCCAGATCATTATTTGTTTTCTTTCAGTCTGTCTGTTCAGTTTTTGCCTTGGTTCATGTCCTGGATCCTAGCAGCCAGTGGAAAGAGGGTTTTAGTGTTTGTCTCGTCTCCTGATCGTCCACTGTTCCTCCCCCGCGGAGTCCTCTGGGTTTTTGGCTCTGTATGTGGGGAGGTTCAGTTTTTATCTCAGTTAGCTTGGCTCCAGGGAGGAGACCAGTTTAAAGTCCTGCATCAAGTTCTGGTTCTACGTCCTGTCTCGGCTACCCTCTTCCACTGAGTCTGCTCATCTGCACCTGATCCTGTCTGCTCCTTTAGGACCCTGTCAGACTCTGAACCCTCCTGGGAGCCTGTGGATGCCTGGAAGTCTGATCCTGCCACCTGTTCTGTTCCTGCCTGATCTGGATCTGGATATCTTCAGTTTTGTTAATTTAATAAACGTTTTGAACTTTCCTACTGACTGTCTCTCCTTGAATACTGGGTCCATCTGTCCGCGTTTCATGACAGCATACCACAGAAAAATTAAGGAAATTCTGAATGTAAATTCCAACTTGGTTATATGAGGGTTATAATGTATTACTCAATGCAGTATTCATTTTCCGGATCCTAAAATCCTCGCCCTGAAGGTAACTTGACTTTTTTTTTTTTTTTTTAAGTAAAGCATAATGCTCACTGGCATCATTATAAAATTATTTCTAAAATAACTGTTTTTGTCTTAGATCCCTGCTCACTTGTAGAGTTTCAGTCTTTTATATAATTATCTGTAAAGAATTTGTATGTGAAAGAAAAAACTATTTTCCTTTTTTATTAAATTCCAGAAACAAGTGAAAAGATCTACTTAATATTTCTGAAAAAATATATATAAAAAAAGTTAGTTTTGGAGCATAGCTTAGTTGCTTTAGATCAGTCAAAAGTTTTTATTAATGAGGACACATAAAAAAACTAAATGTAAGATGTTGTAATATTAAATATAAGACGCTCCTGTACCTGCAGCGAAAAAGGAAATTCTGCTTTTGGCTCCAGTTTGAAGTTTTGTTCCACAGCTGAGGAAACAAACGTGCAGATCAAATCTGTTCTTTCATCTAAAGATGCCGCCTGCAATGACCTTGTGAAATTACTATATACATCAGACATGCTGGGTCTTGCTGCTGTGCATGTTATGGAGTGTATGTGTGCGGAAGCTGCATACGTTTACCAATCTGATTTGTTTTCATGGTTACCAGGGATTGACTTTAAATATGTCAGACTTCCACTTAATATCTCTTCAAATCCCTGTGAAAATGACGACTCAATCATCGCTCCAGGTAATGACTGTTTACACTTTGATTTACAGAAACGTTTATTTTTCCTTTTTTTTTTTTTTCCTTTAACGATCTGCCTCTTCAGTTGGAGTGTTAACGCCCAGACTCGCATCCTTCGCCTCAGGCTGATTTCTTCTTTTTTATTTTTTTCCAGCAGTAAGCGAATACGATAATAAGCCTCTGTAAAGTTGCTGGCCTGAGAAAGTAGAAGCAGATATGCCATGTTAACGTTCTGCCAGAGGTGGGGGGGGCAGCGGTGAGGGGTTACTTGGATAGATGGAGAATGTGAGCTTACAGCCTCCTACATACACACCAGAACCAAACCTTCAACTTAACAGTTTTGATCCCATTAAGCACCTAGAAGAACAGCAACATTGGCCTTTTCACACCTTCCAACATCTAGGCTGCAATAAAGCTAAATTAAACATGTGAATATGAGCAAACATTTAGATTTAAACCCACATTATTAATGAGCATGCCATTTTGATCCTACTAAGATCATTTATTTTCAGCCCAAAAGCTTTTATCCCTGCTAAACGTGGCATAAACAACTGACAAATCCAATATTTTATTAGAAATTCTCCTGACAGAAGTTTAACTGTAGAGTTATTGTTTGTAACTTGAATGAAAAATGCATATGTCAGCTCATTAATCAGCGACACAGTATTTATGTGTGGAAGCAGCAATCAAGCAGTTCAGTCCCGGTTTACAGCCCTTTGAATGCTGATTAAGACACAATGGATTTAGAGCGGAGGCTGCTTAAGTTTTACTAGCAGATGCTCTTATTTAACGGTTTGACCGCAAACCAGCTAAGAGGAGCTGAGAGGGTCATCCATTGGTCAACACTGCATTACTTTCTGCCTTTGACTTTCAATCTGTTGTGTAGGAATTAAGTCTTTGAACATTTAATAGTTACAAATATTTGATAAAGTTTTCCATGATATATAATTCATGAAAGAAAGAAAAAGAGTTTCCATTGTCATAGACGAATAACGATAGTTCAGCAGGTGAAATGGACGTACAGAGATGTTCAAACCACATCAACACCTCCTTTCTCTGCAAATCTCACAATTTGAGGGGGGGTTGGGGTATGAAGTGTCGACCGCTGCCTAAGCAGGGAGCCATGAGCCACATGTCCTCAGCCGAAGGAGGGGAGCAGGGGGCCGGTAAGGCAGGCGGCGGGAAGCACGGGGCCGCCGGTGTTCAGGCCACCGTCAGCGTGTAGGTTTTGGTCGCTCCATCCCCCGCTGGCTCCCTGCCCCCGTCCACCGGGGTTCCCGGACCAGCCCCCAGAGCTGACGGCTCGGTTCTGTTGCACTGTAGTCGACCTAAATCCTGGACGATTTTGAAATTCTCCCTGGGCATTTTTTTTTATGTATGAAAAGTAGGACATGTCCGGGAAAAAGAGGACGTCTTGTCACCCTACCAAACCAACAATTTGATGTTTCAGTGAGTGAGTGCTTGTTGCTATGATGCGTCTTTGCTCAGTACCATTTTCAGCCCAACCAATGTTACACACCCTATTCAGAGACCTTAAGGACCAGCACTAAATACCCCATATTGTCATTCTATGATCCCTTTAGGTACAATTGGAACTGTAGAGGCTAATCTTTAGCTTTGTTTTTTCTGCTTCATTTTCCATTCAACCTCTTCGCTGGAATTACTGATACAAAGCCTGTTTTACACGTGTGAAAACATTTCCATTGCAGCACAGAAAAACAGACTGTCTGTCCGTCAGCCGTCATTTAAAATACGTTTTCCAGAGCAAACAGAATCTCTTCTTTGTGGGAATATTACAAAACTGCGCCCCCTATAGCTGAAGTTTATTCAACAACATTTTCAAATGTCTTTAAATCTGCAATACTGAAAACTTATGTATTTGTTCTTTACTGATTTATACAAACAAGAACACACAAAAAAATACATAGCATAAATTAATTATGGCTGTACAGGACGCATAAAAATGACGCTTATAGGAACCATTAGAAGAACATGACTTTTTTTTTCCTTTTCTGTTTAGGTTTTATTTTTTGAGGGGTTGTCTACAGGAGAAAATGGTCAGCGTACCCATGTTTGGCTAAAGAGCTGCAGTTAAAAAGCATTAAAAAAAAAAGATGCATTTGCATTTGCAAAAGGATTCCTCCAGCATTTTGGTACTAGACCTTGGTCAGGTTTGGCAATAATTAGGTTTTGCAAATAAATGTCTTCTAATGCAAGTTGAACAGAGTGCAGTAGTCCTTTTTTATGTCTTTTTTTAACCGATGCTA
>NW_015150596.1:1324039-1325230 GCF_000732505.1 Cyprinodon variegatus
TAGCATCATTAATTTATTCCCAGTTTTACGGTAATAATAACACACGTCATAGTTGGGCCTGATGAATACATTGTTACTCAATATTTTGAAGTTTAGAACCAAACACATTTATTTTGATCAGCTCCTGGCTGTTCAGGGAATAATGCACCACAACATGATGTGATGAGATCCAAAGTATTGTCAGTCTGATGCTTCAAAACTGAAAATTAAAGCAGGTTTTTTTTAAGTCTGAGTTTTTACGCAGCTATTCCAGTCTTAAAGTGTACGATGCTCAAATCAACTGGCAAGATGCTGTGGACCTGCTGTACAAGGAAGTCAAAAAGCAGATTTCTCAACATGATTCAGGAAGAATTTCTCAGAAACTCAGGTGGAGGCCTCTACGGTGGCCTGGATTAAAGACTTTCTGACAAACAGAATAAAAATGGTTAAACTGGAGGGTCAGCAGTCTGATCAAGAAGTCAGCAGCACAGGAGCTCCACAGGGGTCGGTACTCTCACCATTCTTTTTTCCTCTGTACACCTCAAACTTCCAGCACCAGATGGAGTCCTGTCATCTGCAGAAATACTGGGATGACTCTGCATTGGGTTTATCAAAGATGGAGAAACAGCTGAGTGCAGGGAGCTAGGGAACCACTTTGTGGAATGCCGTGGAAAAAATTATCTGATCCTGAATGTCAACAAAACAAGGGAGATAATTGTAGATTTCTGAAGAAACAGGAACAAGTTGAAACCTATTAACAACAAAGAAGAAGAAGTGGAGATGCTGGAGGAGTATAAATACCTTGGTATTTACTTGGACAACAAACTCGACTGAAGACGCAACTGTGAAGTCATCTAAAATATGGGAGATGGCAGATTGTACTTCCTAACAAAGTTTAGGTCCTTCTATTTTTGCAAGGAGATGCGACATATGTTCAATAAGTCTAGTTTGCAGAGTTTGATATCCTTCTCCACCATCTGCTGGGGTAACAGCATCAGAGAAAATTACTACTCTTGGACCTCCAGAGATTATTTCACAAAGAATAATTCTTCATAAAGTGAAGACATTTATGGACAACAGAGTACATCCTCTTCAGAAGCTTTTTAAACAGAGTGTCTTCAGTCAGAGGCTTCTCCAGATCCGGTGCAAGACAGACCTCTACAGAAGATTCTTCCTGCCTACAGCTATCAACACCTATAAAACTGTAAAAAA
>NW_015150596.1:1326521-1328896 GCF_000732505.1 Cyprinodon variegatus
AGAATAGAAAAAACAACTTTGAGTCAAGTTTGAACTGATGCAGCTTGGGCTGTGTTTTACTCACCTAATTTTCATGTATATATTCAGAAACTAGAAGGTGTTAGCTTTCAAATAATGTATCACACATTTAATTTGGGGTTATAGTGTAATGGATTAGGATGGACCCAAAGACAACCCGCAAACAGGTCAGTGAAACTTTAACAGTCTTTATTAAAGTGAGAGGGCGGCACGGACTCCTGGGAAGTGCGGTCAGGTTCAGCGACTGGCAGCTCCTACAGACAGAGTGGTGGTTAGTGACCAGTGGAGGCAGGCAGATGTGTGAGTAAGGAACTTGGTCACTAACCTGGCCACGGGAAGACTCGGTTGGGCACAGTCTGGTTACAGGAAAGGACGGAGTCCGTGCTGGGGTAATCCAAGGTTCTTTGTCCAGGTTCGGTCCAGGTCTTGACGAGGGTGGGGGGCCGTCAATCCAGCTGAGGTATCCAAGGGAGAATCCAGGGGAGGTTCCAAGTCCAGATCCAGTTCTAAAATCCAAAAAAGCAAAGACAGTTCAAAGGGCAGGCAATCTCCGTTACTCACAGGCAGGCTGGGTCAGAAACACGGGTAGACAGTCCAGATCACTGAGGCTGACGAGCAGGGCTGAGGCGGGCAGACAAAAATCCAGAAATGGGTCAGGCTGGCTCAAAAACAGGTCGAGGTTCAGACAGGCAGAGGGACGTACAGAATAGGCTGGAAGTTCTCACCGTTCTGGCGCTGGAGGCTGGAGGGACGGAGCCTTTAAGCAGGAGGGGTGGAGTGAGAACAGGTGCACTGATTGCATTTAGCAGCTCCAGTGCCAGGAACGTTACATATAGTCATTTGCTTTTCCATTTGGGTATGCAAAATAGACGAGAATTTCCCCAAAAACAAAATAAGTATCAAAGTATTGTTGAAATCCTCCAATGTTGATTTAAACCCACTATTATGGTGACTGAGCTGCAAAGGTGCTGCAAAAACAAAAAATGAGACCAGCAATCACAAAGATTAGATAAACAAATGAAAGTATTTCCGTCCTTCAGGGCACTATTTGTGCAAGAACCGAAATCGATTCATATGTGATCGGTTTACATTTGATTGGAGTTCTTAGTATGAATTGAAAAAAATCCAATGTGTATCAGCTTAGAGTTAGTTTAACATGTTTAAAAAAACTTAAGAGGTTATCTGGTATCTCTGTATTTATTCTTTTCAGGTTTCAGTCAGTAGCTGTTGCTGGAACTTTATACAATCAGCAGTGGAGAGAGTAAACATGATCCTGTATTCAGTTATTCATTGCTTTCCATACAGCCTCAAGGATACTTTGGTTTGCAAACAGCTCTCTGAAAACTAAAAGAAGTGCAAATTATAAAGACTCAGTGCATAATGAAGCTCAACCCGCTGAGGAAACAATCAGCTGTGTGTAAGAGAACAGGGGGATTAAAGCACTTAAAATGTTCAAGAGAGCAAGACATGCTAATGTGGCTTTCTTTCCCACCGCTGGAGGCTGAGCTGGGGCTTAAAAATATAACTCCCGGAAATCAACAAATATTTGAAAACCTAAAATAAATGCAGTAAGACCAACTTTTCAACCAAAGACAAAAACAACAGCCCCCATGAACCCGACTGACCTCGGACAGAATAGTTTTATGTATCTACAAAGAATGATGCCTGGACAGAGGAAGAAAGCGTAAATAATGAATACTTTTACAGGAAAAACTGACTGCACCCCAAAATACCAGGCATGCCATTTTAAAATAGAAAAACATCCTAAAGCTGAAACCTTGGTCTAAAATGAAAAGAAGATACCTCATGAGATGATGGTTGCTTTTAAAATGTTTGATTACACATAAAATATATGATGGTTAGAGGGCAGAACATTTCTGTCTCAGTTTTAAAAATAGTTCAGATTGAAAATCATAAATATGGGAATCAGCTGTATGCAAGGAAGAAATAAAATAATAGAAAACTGGTATATGGCTGAATTTGCTGTTGCATAGCTCTATCTTGTGGCGCTCTTTGGTACTGCTACTTATTTCCTACTTTTGTTGGTATAAAAAGGTCGATTTAGCTGGAAAATATTTTAAAAAATGATATTGTCATAGTGTAGATGTCATATGTCATATAGTTTTGAAACTAGGACATAATATAAATAATCTGGTGTTCCATAGTGCCAATGTTTATTTGGAGATAAAAACCTGTCTGTGTGAAGATAAGTGATTGAAAAACGTGATGAAAAGTTGCATCCAGGTGCTGATGATGATGCAAAATCTTCAACAATTTATCAAGTTGAAATAAAATTTCTCTTTTCTTTTGCACCCCCTCCTCCCCAAAAGCATACAAAATGTTTTTTTTCCCCAAAT
>NW_015150596.1:1330091-1332481 GCF_000732505.1 Cyprinodon variegatus
TCAGCATGGGGGTGAGTAGAAAATGAAGGCTAATCATGTTTTGGGTGTACTATTCCTTTAAGGTAAAACTACTGATGCCAAACAAACTTGCTATATTAAAACAATGTTCGAATTACAGTGCACATGTACATTGAGTATTGTATGCCTTGTATACTTTTTCGAAATGGGGAAAATTGTAAATGACTCTAAAGTGCAAGTGCCTCAGTGAAGCAGGAGTTTGTTTTTCTGCAGCATAGAGGTGTGTTTAACACAAAAACAAGATGTCAACCATTCTACAGTCCACATCTTCTGTTCGTCCATAAATCCACTGCAAAGTCTGGCAGCCCCTGGTGTCTCTGGTTAGGGTGAAAGGTCATAAGAAAACAGTTTGAAAAAGCTTAACAAGTCTAAATCTTTATATTGGGCTTTTAGAAGAAGCCTGTTTGCTGTAAAAAATGCAGCTAAATCAAGGACATACCTCTTACAAAACTAAAGTAAAAATGTTTGGCCTTTATAACATCTAAGGAGCAAACAAAGCACAGGTACGTTATCAGAATACCTCTGATAATAAAGGCTGACTTAAGCTGAAAAACACACAATAAACCACAAAACATCTGCAAGAACATGATTGATGCAACTCCAAACCGCAAAAGCACAAAAAAAAAAACCCAAATGCAACAGAAAAAAGGCTGCAATGAATAAACATTCTGCAATCACTAAAAATAGAAGCAAAACTCAACAAACAACAAAACAAATGCAAAGAAAAAAGGCACCAACCATATAAAAAATGCTGCAATCACAGAAAGAAAATGATGCAAATAGTAAAAAGAGCAAACAGAAGCGCTCTGGAACAATAGAGGGAGTCAAACAAAAAGCAAACCATTTTATTTAAAAGCCATTTTAAAATGTAAAGCAATGCATTAATTACAGTAAATGTGAACCTGTTAGACTGAAGAGTTTCTCATGATGAATTTCCCTTTCTTACACTAAATGTTGAGGCGGTCGATGCTAAGCAGAGTTTTGAAAGGAATCCTCGTTTTTGTTGTGATTCCTCAAGTCTTTACCATAAAATGTACTTTCCTCTGCCTTTGTGCTGCAAACCACTTCCCATAAACCTAAAGGAAAATGGAGTACGTTTCTTTTCAAGGCTTCTTTTGGCTTCAATTCAGCCGCCCCCCCTCCTCCATCCTTCTTTCTTTCTGTCAGCTTCCCATTGAGAGGTGTTTCCCTCTAAAAGGGTTCGGGGGACGTGTGTTTTTTTTCTTTCAGTGTCCTCCCAGGTTTCCCATCATCTGTAGGCCAAAGCCCCTGCTGCCCCAAAGATAAACACAACACATGCAGCCCCAAATGAATGCGACTCGCTTTCCTTGTTGCTGTCTTTTCTCATTTCCTGCTCTTAATCGTTCCCGGGTTCCCATCACGGTGAATCATCTGTTTGTCTCATAACTTTTCAGCCTCTTTCTTTCACAGCTTCTTCTTCATGTCCGTCTCCCCCATTCTCACCAGACTTACTGAGCTGACTCCAGTCCTCCCCTGTCAGGGCAGAAGCCATTAACCTTACCTTTAAAGTTCACTGTAATGGAGTATTTGAAGGAGGAGGAAGATTTATCTGAAAATAGTGCAGAGTGGAAGATGGTGCTCACATTATGGATCATGTTCTGCATAGATAACAGTTCTACCAACCGGATCAGCATGAAACTCTCCTTAAAGGGGTGATAGAATGACTCTATAGGGTATCTGGTCCTTAAGGTCTCTGAATAGGGTGTGTAAAATTGATTGGGCTGAAAATGGCATATTAGCTGTTCTATGAGCCCTAATGCAGCCTGGTTAAAAGCCCTAGAATGAAATCACAGGTTTTCTTCCTTTTATGGAATGATCATAAATATTAAGATGAGCTGTGCTCTGATTGGTTGGTTTACAACGAGCGAACCTGCTGAGCAAAGACGCATCATAGCAACAAGCACCCAATGAAACATCAAATTGTTGATATGGTAGGGGGACCAGACGTCCTCTTTTTCCAGGACATGTCCTACTTTTCATACTTGAAAAAAATGTTCAGGGGGAATTTCAAAATCGTCCGCCATTTTGGTCAACTACAATGCAGCAGAAACGAGCCGTCAGCTCCAGGAACCCTGGCAGATGGGGGCAGGGAGCCAGCAGGGGACGGAGCGACCAAACCCGATGCCCCCATCCATTGGGGTTCTTGAACCCTGGAGCTGATGGCGCGGTACAGTCCATTCAGTGGCCCAGCCCTACTTTACAGAAATCCAAATCTGGTCACAATAGATATCCTAGCATTGCCATCAACAGCTTAGCAACAGAATCATACTTCAAGCTTGCGGTTGTCATGGCCTTATGGTCAGAACAGCCCCTCATTTCAGTAAAAGAAATTTAGCAAATCCTGCTTTGAA
>NW_015150596.1:1333503-1337940 GCF_000732505.1 Cyprinodon variegatus
TATTATCGCCCCTTCCCAAAATTATTTCAACGAAAGGTTTCCAGATGGATATGCGGAGCAAATCCATCTGGCGGAGTCAGGTTAGCGTTGATGGGGTTTGAACTTCTCTGTACGTCCATTTCAGCAACAGAACTGTCGTTATTCATCCATGACAATGGAAACTACTGTAGGTTTTGCATTTTATGAACCCTTTAAACCAAAATGGCTCCTTTTTGGTCTCCTCTAATTAGAGCACATCATGCTAGGTTTTCAGCTGCACCATGCTCTGCATTTTTCATAAGGACAGAATAACACATCTAGAAATGTTCAAAGCTTCATAACCTAACCTACTCTAGAATTTCCTCCCTGCCTTTTTGTAGGGATTTTCTTTAGTTTTCATGATGCTCTTTGTTATTGATATTTTGATGGTTTACACTAAGTGTAACCAGCTGAGTACTGAAAATGGTTTAAAATGCTTTAAAATTTACAATTTAATATTTTAGCAAAGTAGGTATATAACATTCTCTCATACATTAGTTGTTGTTGTTAAAAAGGTTAAATGAAGTGAGTCTGTTTATTATTTTTCTTATGTAAGAAAAGCATCAGTTCGGGCTGCTAATTATGTGAGGTTGTTTTGTCTAATCCTGCATGTTGGGAAATAACACGCTCGTCAAAGTGCACTTGATGGAGCTGCCTTTGATACCTCATTCTTTCTATTTGTCGGCACAGCCTTTTTAATTAAGCGATGGACTGAGGCCAAATGTGCCACCAAGCTATTTTTGTTATTGATCCCAAAACACAAGAGTGCTTGTACTGAATATGGATTCTGGAAGCAACAAATAAAGTCCCCCAGGTTACAGCTTTGAATGTTTAAATCAATCAAAGGGTTATAGACGGGTATTCTGCAGTGCATTTCTATGAATGCTTTTCAGTTGGATTTTATATGACGAACACAAAGAATCACAGATTTGTAAAGACGATGGAAAAAGAAGCATGTTTTCGGATTGTATGGTTAATAAAAACCTGACGAGTGAAATCAGGTGGAATGCAATGGTAGGTTTATAGTTCTGCAATATATATTTTATTTTTTTTTTCAGATGTTGGGTTTGCAAAACTCACCTTAACCCATCTGTTCTGTTTCCTGCTCTTTGTGATACTGTTTGTTCCCTAATGTTCTCTAAAATAAACCTATGATACATGGATCATTGCCATCTATCTGATTCCCAAAATTAATATTTTAAGCTTGTATATTAACAGACACATGTAAGAGATCACTCAATCTTAAACAGAACATGAAACAAGCAAAACTATTTAAAATAGAGGGAGACTTATAACCTTGCGAGCTGATATTGTTTGAGTTTTTAGTTTTTTTTATTCAGCATCAGCTGGTAAGTGCATGCATGCCTTCACCGATTCATTAATGCAATCAGCTGCAAGGCCTCGAGATCACATAAAGTGCATGCATTGCCACCCGCTTAATTTGGTATTTATTGCCAACACTTTGTTTGGTTTGTTAAAGTCGTAGTGAAATCATATTTAAATGTCAAATCATTCTGGCTTAAACATGTATATAAATATACTCTATCATATTGTCACAAAAGTTAGAAAATTTCTATTTAAAAAAAATCCTGTCGTAAAATCTGTGTTTTTTTCCCGTTATCTCCTGCAAGCCAGTTAGTTCTACGTCAGCCTGAACACCTAAATTCGGCCAATCATATATCAACGGTCATCTGTCAATCACATTTTTTCAGTCATAGCATCTTGATTCATATGTCGCAGCTAATATACGCAACGGTTGAAATCAGAATCCTTTCCTTTCCCATTGAGTGCCGTCCCAGTGTTCACGGGGATGGACGTCTGTGTCTTCAGCAGGCGTAGAGCTAACAGAACTGGCAGCGTTGCGAGGCAAGGGCTCAAACATGTACGGCTGGAAGCCTTCTACACCAAACCAAGCTTCTGCCGCCCTGGCGTCCTCTTCCACAACATCTTCGTCCCCGCTTTCCTCCTAAATAAAAAATGGATGACGGAGGAGACTCATCCACGACCTCCGACACTAAACTCTCCTCCTCTTGCATGTTTCCTCTGTCCATAGCGTTCCTTGACAGCGTCGTTTCTAAGTCTCCAATTTAGTGCTACTTGGTCCCAATGGAATTTCACATTGGGAACCTGCTAGCACTAAGCTGCTAACTGGTTAGCAAGATGCTTCTGAGAAACCGGCCACAACCAAACTTGCTTGTGAACCTTCCGCCACAACAATCCCGCCCCCTAATCAACCAATCACATTCACTTTATTCACTCGTGTAAATTCAGGCACCACTCAGGAGAATTCGGAAACGCAACGGTTGGAACAGCTGCTTTAATACGACTTTAAAGCAGCACAATGTAGCTACTCTCCTGCAGGTTTTAGATGCATCCAAATCAGATGAAGCAAATAAATGTCTTTTTTACAGACCAAACTCGATGACATGACGAAACTTGGAGACCCCTGCTATAGATTAAATACTATATCAAAAAACCAAAAATATGTGAATTCTGGAAATATGTCTGTGTTGTTGTCCAGCAACAACTTTTAGCTTAGTTAGCTCTTTACGTGAAGCTCAGAATGCTGTAATTGTAACATGGCGCATTTAACGACGGATCCGCCTTGTTCCAGTTACAGAGTGGAGTTATTGGGAAGTGTTGCGTAATGCATTAATACTGCTGCATTTTGACCTAAGAAAATCCTTGAATATATCTCAATGAAGCTAAAACTTCAGTCAATAGCTGCATGCTGTTGCTTTAACAAATGTTTATTTTTTGTCATCAAGACTTGAGACACATTTGTTATTATAGTGTCATTTTTATCATGTAAATGAAGAAAGAAAAAGCTCCAAAATTTTGCTCCCAAAAAATCTGCAGCACATTCCAGGTATTGATGTGTTGAATTCTGCTCCTCAGGGCCCACTGTCCACCATGTTTTAGGTGTTTCTCCCACAACCACCTCACTTAAATAACTTTGTGATTAACAGTCCTCTCCAGCCCCTGGAGATTGCTGAGGAGGAAAAAACAATGATTTGATTTGATTCAGGTGCACTGAAGCAGAAACACATTTAAACATGCAGGACAGTGGGTCCTGAGAACCTGAAGACTTCTGATGTTAAATATCTTGGCATCAGAAGTTGCCAAACTTGTTGGTTGATGTCTAATCTAGACTATATATATATATAAAACAGCTTGATTAGATTAGACAGAAATTTAAATGTGAATAGAAACAGTTTAGATGATTCTGACCGGCATAACGTAAGAAAGTTATTTTTTTTGGAGGGGTGGTAACATTGTCCACCAGCATGCCTTTTCCTATAAGATGTATGGAAGATCATTAGTTGTGGAACAGCTGGATCAGATCTCCTGCATACAATAATGTGTGAGTTCCTGCTCTGCCTGGTGCTCACACACCCCTCCCACCCCCTAAACCACCAAGGGAGGAGACAGCTGATGTTCTCTCCCATGTTTTAGCCGGAGGTGTGATAGAGCTGCAGATGTGGGATTGCTGTGTGCGCTTCCATCGGAGGGATTTCCTCCGTTTCAACAGTCAGTGACAGCACACCCCATGAGTTTGTCATCTGCGATTAAGCTCCCCTCTGAAAGAGCGTACCAACAGGGGAACGCGTGCTGCAGGTGAGTGTGAGGCGTGTTTGTGTCTGTGACGACACGCTGACATTCGTGGACAGAATGTGAACACAGGAGACAAGAGCAGATGTTAGAAACGTTTCTACATGTTTTCATTTCTTCTCTTTATCGTCGCTACATGTAGGACCTACCGCTTATAGATTCATTTTTTCTCTTTGTTTTGGCCTTGGTCAGACATGATTACAGCACTTTGTTAATAAATGTTTGATCATTAATCAAGCGGTCTCACTGTTTTTAAAAAAATCAAATAACAATGATTGCTTCCAAAGCAGTAATTCCACATTCTTTGGGAGTTTGAAGGTTTAAACAATCCTCTGTAAAAGGGATCCACATAGAGGGGAGATGATGGTTTTAACAATCATTGTTATGAGATATTTAAAGAAATACGGAGAAAAAATGTCAATTTTTTTTCATCTATTCACAAACAGATCTTATACAAGTATTTAAATTGTACATTTTAAATCATATTTCGCCCTCTTTTTTGTATTTACTAAACTATAATATAGTTTTACTCATTTTTTTTTAGTTTTCTGTTATTTGAATTACTAGTGTGAATTTATACTTTTCTTTATTTGGAGGCTATGTAAAATTCACAACTGTACAAATGCCCATGCACACACACATACCTGTTCTGCTATACATAGTGAGGACCATGTATTGACTCCCATTGATTTTCAGTCATTTTCAACCCTTTTAATGTCCTAGAAAAAAAAAGAAACAACTGGGCACACACATCGTTCAACCACATATAATAAATCTATACACATATTTTGTTTTCAAACTCCACTG
>NW_015150596.1:1338453-1340922 GCF_000732505.1 Cyprinodon variegatus
CAATGAGTCGATGCAATCAGCTGGTTTTCCTTAGATAGAAAACTTTGAATCAATCTAACCATTAGCAAAATATCATGTGAAGGACCAGCAAAATGTCCCCGCAACAAGAGGTCATCGGACTGATGGTGAAATTGGAAAAATGCTCCTCACTCTGAGGGCTAGACAAGTATACACACACCCCACATGATGTGTCACACTATCCTAGTGGGGACTTTCCACTAATTTCCATTCATATCCCTCTCACTTTAACGGCCTAACCCTGACCCCTGGCCCTAAACCTAGCCCTGACCCTAAATCTAAACCTAATCCTAATTCTCCAAGTTCTAAAAACTGGCTTGGCTATGGATCTGAGAGATTCCAACAAACGTGCGCCGGCCCGTGCAATGCCTTTGATCCTATAACCAACTGCCCTAGTCGACGGACTAGGTGGGAGGTGGGGGTCATCGAGAGAGTGTCTAATGCCTAACCTTTACCAGCACATACCTAACCGTAAACCTAACCTAAACTCAATTCCAACCTTAGTCCTTAACTGGTCCCCATGAGTGCCTCTGAGTCCCCAAAATGTAGCATTTTTCTGGGAAATCGTCCCCACAAGGTAACAAAAACATGGCCACGCACATATATGTGTGCGAGCGTGTGTGTATTTATCCATATGTGAACGATTGTCACACATTTGGCTCATACCATCATGGAAATGGTTGTTTGCCAGGTTCACACTGAAAGTCCATGGCTGCCACTTAGTGGTCATATTTCTAACAGCTTGCTTTATATCCGCTGTATTGAACATTCTCTGCCTGTTTTAGAATCGTTCTGACAGCATTAATAACTGTTTCTATCCATCATTAATATTAATTTAAGCAGCAACAGGTCCTGTTTGGACGTCTGTATTCTGTGAGAGAAATCTAAAGGATCTAGCGGCCCTGCTGCTGAACTTGAAGATCATTTAGTTTGGTTTGTGCCTCAGCCTGTTTGATGATGCATCTCCATCGGTTTGAGCAGCAGGTCTTCTGGCTTCAACTTGTTTGTTCACATCACAGACACCCGAAGCAGCTGGATGGGATCAGGATCTTTTTTTCCTGCAGCTTCCCGGTGTGTCAGTCCTTGAATGACCTTCTGTGAAGAGCTTTCTGACTCAGAGATAAAAGCAGATTTGATCTCAGAGGGAAGTCGGGTTTTTATTTACTTTACAGCAGAATACTTTAACACCATTTTCCAAGTCTCTGTCCTTTATTTTACCAGCTTTATTTAAAATAAAATCATATTTTAGAATTGTCCCTGACTGAAATGGTCTGATTTATTGAACGCTGCTGCACCCTGTTGGTCAGAAGGATCATTAATCATTCTTTAAAGTTAATCAGTGCAGTTACATTACATCAAGGATAATGTCTGTGGATTGCTTCTGAGTGCTCTTTAATCGTGCAGCAGTCAGGCGTTTGGGGGCATCGCCTAGTTATTTATGGTTTGGGGAGTTACAGAAAACCTTACAAGTGGGCCTTCTGAACAGTAATTTATCTTTATAAGTGGAGATCCCTCTTTACCATCTCTGCTGCTGGAAAACACTTTTTTTCTTTTTTTTACCCCAGAGATAACACCCTCAGAAGAGTTTAACTAATTGGCTACAAATCTAAGAATCTTTCCGAGATCCTAAGGGAGCCATTTTTTTGTGGAGAGGAGATTTATTAAAGAAGACAGACAAGAGCTCCTCTCATCAGGTTGTGAGCCGCTCTGAATATATTGAGGAAGAGCTCATTTATCTTATCGTCAGACTCCCGCCCACCTCTCTCTGCCGCTCAGTAAGTCTGTTAAGGTGGAGGTTTATAGAAAGCATCCAAGGCCTGGAAAAAAATATTTATATCCTCTGAACATTTTCTTAGTCAGTTCTTTACAAAAACGAACTTCTAAGTATTTCACTGGGATTTTATTTGATAAATTTACACTAGAATATAATTGTGAAAGGAAATTACACATGGTTGTAGTTCCTTATCTTTTATTTCTTACATGTAATGTCATTTTCGAGCCATATTTATAATGATAAACCATATAAAGTTAAGCAGAATAAAATAAATGAATTTTCTTTAATCAATTTGAACATTTATACCCAATTAAAATCTTATATGTGGTAGATACTGTCAGCAGGTTACCCTGAACATTCCTACAGGTGGCAGCATCAACCTGTGGCTTTATATGTAAGCTGCTCTGACTTGTTAGGAAGATTCATTTTCTTATTTACATTTATCATCTAAGGGTTCATTGCAGGAAAAACTGTCAGATGTTTAAAAAGATTTGAGACTGGACCAGAGGTTCACTGTTGGAACGACAATAACCTTCAGGAAACTGCATGAATTTTGAACCAAGTATTACCATCTTATACCCCATTTACACTACCCTTGATAAAACGGGCTGAGACCGGTCCAAGCTAACAGAGATAACTTCAGTGTTGGGAAAGTTCTCTTTCTACGTGAACTAGTT
>NW_015150596.1:1342837-1344031 GCF_000732505.1 Cyprinodon variegatus
GAGCAGAACGCGTCATCTCCATCTGGCTGCACATCGCGATTCACACTCCATTCCAGCAGTTGCCGGTATTGTCCCTCCGGAACCAGAAGAAGAACAACTTCTTCTTCAACTATAAACAACGATCGAAATCTTCTCCACGCAACATTTTAAATAATGGCATTTTAAATAATAACACCGAAGTACAGCAATAATAATCAAGCATAACTCTCTGAATGTGACGGGCGCCGCCATTTTGATTTGCTTGATTCCCTCCTTCTTCGTCTTCTTCTTCTTGTGTTTTATGGCGGTTGGCAAACAACTTTTGGTGGATTATCGCCACCAACTGCTTGATTTCCTCCTTTAATACTAGCAGTAATACCGCAGATCGTCACTAGGAGGCGAGGAACCAAGATAGCATGATGTGTAAACGGTCGTCAGAACCAAGCTCGGACCGGTCTCGGCATGGATCGGTTTTTCAAGGGTAGTGTGAATGGGGTATAAATATCAAATATATCCACTTACTTTTCAGGTCAATAAACAGGACTTTCTGTGTATCGATGCTCCATACAGGCGGCTCTTTTCTCCCCCATCTAACTGGAGAGGGTCAGACATCAGATCCCCTTAAACAGGTATGACCCTTACCTAATAAACCAGAATGGGAACGGCCTTTTTCTTTCAATGGAAAAAGAAAGCAGTCATTGATACGGCAACACAGTGTCAGCTGTAGCTCTGTGGCGCAGAGTGACACAAAATATAACATTTGTCCCTTTCTTAGAACAAATGTATTATATGTCAAAGAGGAGCTTACATTTTGGAACTAACTACGTTTCGTTCTTTTACCCAACTTGGGATTTTTTTTGCCAGTGTGATGAAGATGCAGCAAACCGGTGGAACTTGGATGTAAATGCACGCTTTTCATCCAAACCATTCCAAAAGCTGCCAAATTTTAGCGAGGCTGCACTTTATGCAGACTCACTATTTAAGGGCTGAGCGCTACAGGGGTTTGGGGTGGCACTTAAATGTCGCAGACCCTCCACGGCAGGGATGTAAAAGTCAAATACACCGAGGGCCAGACTGTTTATTAAAATTAAATTATATTTAAATGAACATAGCCGATTGAACCAAGACCTAACACATTGCTTTTTAAAGGCACACTATGCAACATTGTTCAGTTAATTAATGTGTTCCATAACGTTTTGGATGATTAAATGAGTC
>NW_015150596.1:1346656-1348313 GCF_000732505.1 Cyprinodon variegatus
GAAAATCAACACCGGTTGCATAGTGTACCTTTAACTAAATATTAATATCAATATTAGCCTGGATGGAGGGAGGGGTGGAGCTGATACTGCAGGTGATAGAGAAGGACACGCTGCTCACAGGATACTGGGAGGTCAACAGACGGCACAGTCAGGGCCTGTAACTAGTGCCCAATCTTGATCATAGCACAGTTAGTGCACTCCGCCTCCTTAGACAACCAACTTCAGGGGAAATCTTCAGGGAAATCAAAAACCAAAACAATCCAAACATGCAAAGCACCATCAAACTGTTTAAATAAAAGAAAAATACAATCCTGTTTTCCCTTGGGAATGTAGTGTTGGTGCGTGCAACACAACTGCACCAACACTACATTCCCCACAATGCAACGGTAGCCCGCGAAGTCACAGCAGTGCGCACAAGCAAGGGTGGCCTATGGGCCAGTTCTGGTAATTAAATATCATCCAGAGGGTCATGGATAAACAATTCGCGGCTCAAATTGTTTATCCATGACCCCCTGGATGAAATTTCAATAAACAGTGGGTAAACAATTCAAGGCCCATGGGCCGGATCCAGCCCACAGGGCCTCGCATGTTCAGGCTTTGCATTTAGGGACCGGTTTTGACCGGCAACAAATGCATCTTCTTTTTGGCCGTTTTGAAGAACAGGTCCGGTGCATCAGCTTGGAAATCCCGTGATTCAATGCGAGTCCAACCAAGCTGCTCCATGAACAGAGGAAAAAGGGAAATGGCGCCGAACAGTGGTGAATATTGGAAGTGCAGTTTGACACAAGTATGTGAATAGTTCAGTCTGAAACCAATGAAAATAGTTTTTAAAACGCTTATTGAGTCAGATATTTGGCGGGTAATGTTTGGTTTATTAAAATATTTTTATCTGCCCCTTTGTAAATCGGTTAGAGAGTAATTTGGAGAGTTAGTGTCACTGGATGATTTAAATAATAAATATAATGCTTAAGTCTCATCCCAGGAATATGGAAAAAATTAAAAATTATATCTAAAAAACATTGATTATTTTAATTCAAGGTTGCATCACATATATTAAAGTTCCTAAACTTAAAAATACATTTATTGAAGGACTCAATATTGTAGGCGAAAAATGCAAAAACATCTTTTTTTTTGAAGTGTCAAAAAAATCTTAGATCATCTTTCTCCTTTAAAATAATACTCCAAAAATGATATCAGCGCATTGACAACCAAATATCATAAATTTGCTATTCAACCTAAATATAAAGAGATTCATTTCAAAATATTAAATGACATTTATCCTTCCAACCAATTCATATGCTCCAAATTTAAATTCATTGTAGACAAATCTCTGTGTGAGCAAGAAGAGAAATTAGTTAAACATATTTTTTCTTTTTGTAGTAAAATCCAAACATTATTCTCAGTTCATAACCGGTTACTCTTAAATCCTTAAACATAAATTTTCTCTCCCCCTCCATAATGAAATTTGATATTATTGCACAAGATAAACAAATAGAATTTAAAATTAATAATATAACGGTCAAATTTTTCTTAATGAAACTCTCCCTACAATCATAGCATTTAAAAATGAAATAAATATACTTACTTTGTCCTTAAAGACAATGTCCACCACTAATGCTAAAAGACTCCATGCTTTTCTCTCTGAATGTCATTCTTA
>NW_015150596.1:1349551-1351884 GCF_000732505.1 Cyprinodon variegatus
CTTTTCCACCTAAAATGGCGTCTTAGCAACAAATGTCACGTGACTGGCGGAGACCGATAGTAGTGAGAAGTTCGGTATCCATTCATTGCGTGCATTGTATGTCAACTTTAACGGTTGCTATGCAACAGAGCATAGCAACCGGGGTTGGTGAAAGCCGGAGAAGGGTGGACCTGTTTGAATCCACAGCCAAAACTGGTGAAGATTCTCAGTCCTCCAGGTCAGTCATTCCAAAAAAAAGAAAATTTAACAATCCACTGGGCTTTGCTTTCAAGTTTGAAGATGTTTCACTTCCCATCCAGGAAGCTTTTTCAATTCAAAATGTCAGGAATAGCTTTGAGTTCGAGGTTTTATACAGTAGCCCATCAACTCAACGCTATTCCTGACATTTTGAAATGAAAAAGCTTCCTGGATGGGAAACGAAACGTCTTCAAAGTTGGAAACCAAGTCCAGTGCACTAAACTCTTCTTTAATATCACGGACCTCCAAGGACCCGGTCCAGGTAGACTGGGTCCTTAGAGGACACAGCCTCTAAAATTGTACACACCCACTATAACAGCTGATGTGATTTATCCAATCAGCTCCAAGAGAACTGAATGTCCCTCCCTTTTTTGAACTTTCCCTTGGGGCATTTCCAGGTGGATGCTGTGTAGAATTTAAATTGAACTACATTATCGATCTTATGAAGTTATATATAATAGAGATATACAAAACCGAAACGAAAACATGTTTTTTTACCTTCCATTTCACAAATTTGTATTACTTTGGTTCAGTCCGTTACAAAAAATCCCTTGAAAAATCTAAAAGACTAAGTTTAAATTAATCTTTAGACACACACTCACATAGGAACCACAGAAAGCATTTATCTGGTCGTTAAAAAAAAAGAAGGAAAGAGAAGCTAAAGAAAACCTCTTTAGTTTGTCGCATCATTTTATTCTTTGAGATACAAATACCTCTTTTATACATCTAGGTCACTAACAAACATGCTGCGATGCACCAGGACAACTCTCAGCTCATCACAGTGATAACATTCAAAGAATATGTCTGGACCTTTAATCAGTCCTACAAAAGGAAGCCATCTTTTTCTCTTTTTTTCACCAATGCAGCAACACCTAAAGGGTACTCAGTCCTAAGATTTCACATAGCGCTAGTCATTGTCATGCAGAGCCCCTCTGTGCAAAAACACACCACTAAAAGCTATTTTGTAGCCAATTGCATTGAGAAAACCTCCCGATGATTACGGCAGACAGCACCTATGGTTGCAGCACGCTGTGCATGTGCAGAAAATAACAACACAGACTGGACAGAGACTAACAGAATAACACCACACCATAAAAGGTTACAAAAAAAAGGTTAAATCTTTTGTTAAATGTTGGATCTTGGTCAGGCATCCTCAGACTGACACAGGCTTACATTTATTTCCTGTCAAATTCGTACAAAAGAATAACTTAGTTAAGTGCTTTCTGAATGAAACGGTCGATCATTTCAGCGCCGAACACTCAAATGACAGCCGCGTGTCAGTCAGCCGCTGTGAGCTGAAGCTGCTGGTGAGTTTGAACGCTTACATCCTGCCTTCGTTCACGAGCAGCATGAGCGCTTCAAATTAACGTCTAAAAATAAACAACAAAAACCTGATGACTCAGACCTTTTAGATTTCTAAGAAATAAAATGCCTATTTCAACATTAAAGGACACATGTGATGGTTAGGATGCATGCAGTGGAATCTAGGTAAGCCTAAAAAAAAAAGAAAGAACATTTTGTGACTGTGAAGCTAACTGCTGATAATGAAGTCAGAAGTCTAACTAACGGTGCACGGATCATCCTTGCAGGGCTTCATGTCTCCTTGCAGCAGCTGAATCATTACTGCCTTGGTCAGGTAGCTGGAGGTTCCTCTCTTTCCTAGCGGCGGTGTGTTGTAGAACACCTCCATGTCATCCTGAGAATGACAAAGACACCGTTACAGTTTTTCAGAACATCTTTTAACAGTGGGGTTGTACATGCCCTAAATTAAATCAAAAGCTTTTTTAAACTGTATTTTGAGGCTCTTGTGGCCTTTATTTTGAAAAGTAAGCAGGGAGGAAATGGAAATGAGAGGGGGAAGACATGCAGCGAATCACAGGTGGGGCAAAACTAAAGCTAAAGCTTGATATAAATCAAGTTAAGCAGCCTGCTGGTTCACATATGGAAGGAAGCAAATCGTTACCATATTTAAAATGAAAAAGCATTTCCAGAAATGCTTTTTCATTTTAAGGCCCCGTCCACACGAAGTCAAAACGAACACGAAACGATAATATTTTCCAGAACGTTTGTCGTAAAGACGGAGACGTAAAATAAAT
>NW_015150596.1:1357159-1358314 GCF_000732505.1 Cyprinodon variegatus
ATATCAAAAAAGTACTCCAGAGTGTTGTTCAGCATGGGGGTGAGTAGAAAATGAAGGCTAATCATGTTTTGGGTGTACTATTCCTTTAAATTAGATGAGATAAAAGGTTAATAATTCCCTCCTGTTTCCATTAAACGATCTGATAAAAAATGAAGGAAGATGAAATAATAAAGATAATAGAGGGATTAAGCTAAAGCGCTGATGTCTATGAAGGCATAAATGAAAGTTAAAAACGCGCGTGTTGTACGGTACTGCATCCTGCGTGCGTTTTTCACAGTACCTGCCAGTGTGCTGCGGCTGCAGGACGTCCAGCAGGAGCTGCTTGATGTCACCAGGAGACAGCTGGTAGATGTCCTGAGGAGGCATGTCTCCAGCTCGGATCTTCAGCTCATGTTTCATGGCCTGGACAATCCACCTTCATATCCACATAAAAACGCCATGTTAGCCACTACAGATGTAGCTCCATAAATGACCAGTTTATGAATACAATCAAAGCTCAGGAGATCAGAACTGATCCTGTTCTTTGTTTTCAAAAATGTTAAAACCAACAGAAGTAAACCCCATCCACACATTAAGTCCATTTTGGCATCAAACCAGCTTCTTTGAGACGTTTAAAAGATACTAATTTAAAACAGATCCTGCTGAGCTTCGAGTGGAGCCCCTGGTGGATGTTGCTGGTTCAACTCCCTGATGGTTTAGATCCAAACTATCTGATACTAGTTTCTGTATCTGCAGCGGTGATTTAATCCTACTTCTCTAACCCAGGGGGCGCCACAAGGCTGCACACATGAACCTCTTTCTGTCCCATCCTTCTCTCTACGTTCTATGTTTACTCCCAGTTTAATAGTGGGGTATCCGACGAAAAAGAAATATCCTTTACAGTTTGTTTGCTCCAAAACAAAAATATACTTTATCTTAATACAAAACTGAGACAGGTTTATAGCCTTTTATCTTGATTATTGAATTTTTTTTGGAACTAGTCTTCTAATGCTAATTTTAAAGTGGTATAAAATAATAGAACTACATTTTTACACACACAAAAAAAAGGAAAATTTTTGGTTTATTTCTGAAATTCCTTGTTTTTAAATTATCTTGTTTTTATTCAGTCAATCAATATTTACTAAGTTCCACACAGAAGAACCAAACGGGGAGAAG
>NW_015150596.1:1359851-1362827 GCF_000732505.1 Cyprinodon variegatus
TATATTATTTAAATAATTGACTAATTTAGTAATTAATTGAAGATAACTGGAGTAAAGAGACTGTTAAACATGGCTTTAGCTGAGAGTACCCCACTTAGAGAAGTAATTATATCAAAATTGTACAAAAATAAATATAAACATTTTGCATTTAAGATAAAAAAAAATATCAATCATCTCTATTGTTTAGTTTCACATGGTTTAATTTCATAAAACAAATCTTGAAGGAACCGTTGGCTGATTATTAATTGATTGATTGAAAAAAAATAATCAATTTGCAAAATAATGGTTAGATGCAACCCTTGTTTAAAGGACACATATCTATTAATAGAATTGAGCTAGAACCCTTTATTTATTCATATTTCTGTGAACTTACCTTATTTATTTTGAATTCCCATGTAAAGTATTTGTTTAAACTGCAGTTTATCATTTTTTGTAATGCTGATTCTTTCACACAGCAAGTTTTAGTCTACTTTTACTCCTCCACTTCAAATAACCCTGCAGGTCACCTTTAAATAGTGGATGTTGGTACAGAGAAAAGCTGCCTTTATTAAACTGTTTGCAGAAGAAGAACCCAGCTACACACTGACCTTATAAAACACGCTGCAGGGACCATTTCCAAGAATCGGGTTTGTTTTCTGGGGAAATTCTTTTATGTTTTATTTGCATTGGAAGAACCAGGTCTAAATCCAATTACCAGTCTGGAAATGGAGCCCAGACAGCAGGAAGGGAAGGGACAGACCCTGAGCTATATGTGGAGTTTTTCATTTTGACAGAAGTTTTACTGGATCAATTCTCCTGAATTCATAAAATCCTCTCACAGTGTAAACCCAGTCGTATATTTTCCTTTTTCTAAATAATAAAATAGATTTTTTTTTATATCGTGTTTGCAAAAACGAAATGTATCCCAGCCACTTGTAACATAACCACTATGTTATTTTTCACTTTATGCATAAAGTACATTAAAGTGTACCAACAACAAGTTGTCTTGTAGAACAGTTAGTTCATTGGTAATTTTATTTCAAATCTCCACTGGTTAGAAAATTATGATGGGAATTAATATGCTGGGTTATTCTGGCGTGGAGAAATTACTTAATAAAAAGGGGCGTGTGCGTCGGCGCGCGCGGCTCGACAGGTAAGGGAGACGCGCGCTGACAGGTCTGTGCAGCGGGAGTTTTCGTCTGGTAGTCTGATAAATACAAGTCAAAAAATAAATAAAGAAAGATAAAACACAGTCAGAGATTGTCCCAGCGCCGCAGATCAGCCATGTAG
Source organism: Cyprinodon variegatus (assembly GCF_000732505.1). Classification (NCBI taxonomy): domain Eukaryota; kingdom Metazoa; phylum Chordata; class Actinopteri; order Cyprinodontiformes; family Cyprinodontidae; genus Cyprinodon; species Cyprinodon variegatus. The sequence goes on from NW_015150596.1 coordinate 1,361,121, forward strand.
GAATCTGATCGGAGTTTGCACCCAGAGGACGCCGGCCGGTGCAAGGAGACGCCGCCCAGGGGAAAGAAAGGCGCTCCGGTGAGATCTAGACCTTATTTTTCTTTTTGGAGATTTTTGGTGGTACCACTAATCTTTTTTGGGGGGGCTTGTCGTTTGGGAAAGGACTTTGGACTCAAACGCTTCCAGGATTTTACTTTGGGTTTGGAGCATGTGGAACTCCTGTTTGGACATTATTATTAAAAATAAAGGAGACGGACAGTTTTGGACTTTCAGTTATTAGGGATGTTTTTGTTTGTTTTTTGCAGATATAAATTGAGACTTTGAGTTCACTTATAAATTGGTTGTGAAGGTTTTTTGGGTTATTTATCATTTATACTGAAATATTATTGAATTAAACTTTGGATTCTTGGTAATAGTGTGATTTTTTTATTATTATTATTATTATTTTTTTAAAATAAATCTTTGTTTGCTAAAAATTGTAATACTTTCCCGGAGTTCCCTGTGAAAAAACCCCCTTGAGTATTTGTGAGTTCCGCTTTTAATCTCTACAGTTTATACGAAGCTTATATCCAAACCAAGCGTGCTACACTTAAAAAACATTTAAAACCAGCTTCCTGAAGTGTCAGACTTAAATCATTGTTGATAAAACATCCTCTCTCTGTGCCCTAAGATAAACTACCTCTTTGATGCGTTATCAGGAGCCTAATGTAAACATAGCTACACAGGACTGTGACAGAGAGCGCAACACTTTATGCAGCCTGTTGGCACTTTAAGATTTTCAATTTTCCAGCAAACATGGCGCCTCAGTCCCACTCAGAAAACTGGGAAGTGGAAAATAAATAACATACTGTAAGAGAAATGAGAAAAACAACTAACTTATGGATAAAGTCTCAGAGGCTTTTGACAGCTTTTGATTAAAGTTTTTTTGGTGTAAATGTTCATATTGGTTCATTTTTTTACCCGAGTGAAGCTGCCCCCCCCCCCCACCTTCTTCAAATCAGACAAAATTAGAGTCAAATGTTTGTGCTGGTTTGTGCAGCTTGGATTTGAAGATATTCATGAATATGTAAAGGTCAAAAGGTCAACCAGCCCCCCCACCTTCTTTAAATTAGACTAAATTGGTGCCAAACGTTTGTGCAGCAAAAATCTTCGTTTGTGCCGCTTTCATTTTACAGATATAAAGAAAGGTTTCTAAAGGTCATCAAAGGTCAATCAGCCCCCCCACCTTATTTAAATCAGACAAAATGGGTGGCAATTAACTCGGCTCCATTTGTGCAGCAAAAATTTTTGTTTGTGCTGCTTTGGCTTTGAAGATATTAATGAAAATGCAAAGGTCAAAAGGTCAATCAGCCCCCCCACCTTCTTCAAATTAGACAAAATTGGTGCCAAACGTTTGTGCTGGTTTGTGCAGCAAAAACTTTCGTTTGTGCTGCTTTGGCTTTGAAGATATTAATGAAAATGCAAAGGTCAAAAGGTCAATCAGCCCCCCCACCTTCTTCAAATTAGACAAAATTGGTGCCAAACGTTTGTGCTGGTTTGTGCAGCAAAAATTTTCGTTTGTGCTGCTTTGGCTTTGAAGATATTAATGAAAATGCAAAGGTCAAAAGGTCAATCAGCCCCCCCACCTTCTTCAAATTAGACAAAATTGGTGCCAAACGTTTGTGCTGGTTTGTGCAGCAAAAATTTTCGTTTGTGCTGCTTTGGCTT
>NW_015150596.1:1363703-1366682 GCF_000732505.1 Cyprinodon variegatus
AAATATTTGAAATTAATTTATAAAAAAATTAAAAATGCACATTTTAAAATCTATAATTTTTTTGTACTGCTATTATTTTAATGATATTAATAATTGTAGAAGCCATCAAAGGTCAGTGAACATTTGTTCATTCTGAAACTCTGAACTTCATATAAATTATAAGTTAAGCTAACCTATGATTATATCATTTTAAACTGTAAAAAAATGGTAGCGGCACAAACGGAAATTTTTGCCGCACAAACCAGCACAAACGTTTGACACACATTTTTTCTAATTTAAAGAAGGTGGGGGGGCTGGTTGACCTTTACATTTTCATTAATATCTTCAAAGCCAAAGCAGCACAAACGAAAATTTTTGCTGCACAAACGGAGCCGAGTTAATTGACACCCATTTCGTCTGATTTGAAGAAGGTGGTGGTGGGGGGTGGGGTTGACCTTTAATGACCTCTAGAAACATCTCTTTATATCTTTAAAACGATAGTGGCACAAACAAAAATTTTTGCTGCACAAACGTAGCACAAACGTTTGACACTAATTTTGTCTGATTTGAAGAAGGTGGGGGGGCTGGCTGACCTTTTGACCTTTACATTTTCATTAATATCTTCAAAGCCAAAGCAGCACAAACGGAGCTGAGTTAATTGACACCCATTTCGTCTGATTTGAAGAAACGATAATGGCACAAACGAAAATTTTTGCTGCACAAACCAGCACAAACGTTTGACACCAATTGGTGTCAAAGGTGGGGGGGGGGCAACTTCACTCAGGTCATTTAACTCCATCATCTGGTCAGCACCAGTAAGGAGGGGAGAAAATCCCAACTGATGAGACACGAAAGAGCAGATGAGGGTTCAAATTCACCCTCTAACGCTGATATTACCCACCCGACTCTGATTTTCAGCATGCCGCTGAACAGCTCAGGGTTGTTGGAGATAATCCATCCGATGTGGATGACCAGTTCCTGCTGGAGGACAGCTTCCCTCTCCCCACCATGGGGGCAGCACTTGCTGTAAATGATGCCCTGGATAACTCCTGGAGACAGCGGGTTGGAGATCACCTCCTCCTCGTGCCCAAACAGGCCCAGGGTCACCTGGTGATCAGGTGAACACAAACAAAGACGCTCCTTATTGTGAAAAAGCCTCTCAGCATAAAAACAAAACATGGAAGATTGCACATGCATCGGCTACTGAACACAATACACAAAATGTCTAGCTCCCTTTCTTTGAAATTGGCCTCCTCTCTGCGAGTCACTTATAAGTGAGAGAAAACACGACACCTCTGTAGTTTTGCTCAGAAGCATCTCATGAAAATGACGCCCGGGTAATTTCACTGATGAGAACAAACACTTTTATCTTTTTGCCTCCAGTAGATGAAATCCGACTCGGAGAGGCGGATCATTCATCCTTAGATCTAAAACTGATCCCAGCAGAGCACGGAAGGCAGAAATATGTTTTGGATTCTATGAAGAATCTATTGTTGGATTTCAAAAGCGATGTGAAATACAATCAGTAGAAAAACTTCCTCAAATGGGACGGCGACTCGTTTTCTTTCTACTTAGCTTTTTATGTAAGGAGAGGCGCTCGCCCGTCTCCGATTTTAAATCAGCTTTTCCAATCATGTTGAGAGGAGCCTACCCTTTTGCCTCATTGGCAATCTATATGCAGATTCACACCTTGAGCTACTTCAACATAATGAAATGCCTAAAAGTATTCAGAAGGGTAGAAATGCAGCAAGATTACTGACACTCTTGAGAGGAGGCTAATCTCCGAATCCCACTTGACAGAAAACGTTGAATCGAGAGTCGTCTGGTATGAGGTGGTGAATCTATACAACTCATGAGTCACAGAGAATCAATCGGCACGTACAAGGTGCAAATTATGGCGTTGTTGGGGAGGGGTGGGGGGTTGTTACGCTTGTAGCTTTGCTGCAAACTGCAACTACAGCTTGGATCAAACACAGTGGATGTAAGCTGTGATGAGGGGCGTGAGCAAGCAGCTGGCCCAAATAATTCCCATAGGAAACAGCATGAGGAGCCTTCAAAGATCTACTATCTAGATTTTCCTACGCTTCCGATCAGTGAACATTAAAATCATTGACCTGCCACCAACAGTTTTCCCCCAACATACTGCTTAAACAGAAGGGGTTTGACTTTATTCAGGCCATTCTGTCTGTGTGTCCACTTACCTGCTTGCCTTGCACTAAAATACTAGTAATACTGGGGGCAAGGCTGTCCACTAGCTTAGTTAAGAGACTGGCAGCAAGACGGACAACAGACCTAATGGGTGAAAAGACACAAGAACATTCTTGAGATACGTATGACAACAGGTTACAGCTTGGGTTTGAATAAATACAGCGCTTCATAAAAGAGTTTTAACCTCACGACATTTTGTCACAAAGTAGGAAACATTTTATTGGGATTTTATGTGATAACATAACGCAATTTCTATGTTTTCATCCAACCGTGATACAGATGTTGAGCAAATTATTATAACTCTGACAACTAAGAGTATACAATTGAGAAAAAAGGGGTTTTTCATCCACCGAAGTAAATCTGTGTCGCTGGGATTTGAATTAAAAATGCCACTTAAATTTAAATGTTGTATGTTTGTACTTACTGTTTCGGTGTTAATTTTTTTTTAGATTGCAAATCACTCCAGGCTCTGTTCTGTTCCTTGGTCTTACCTCATTTAATTTACTGTTTAGAGGTATGGGGAAGCACATATAAAAGTTCACTAGAGCCACTGTTCATATTGCAAAAAAGAGCCATCAGAATAATTCATAAAGTTGGATATCGAGAACACACTATTTCTAATGTCTAAAATCATGAAGCTTTATGATATGATAGAATTCCAAACAGCACAATTTCTATTTAAAGCTAGAAATAAGCTATTACCAAGTCACTTGACAAATTTGTTTTATGAGAGAGAGAGGGGGGGTGGGGTATGATTTAAGGGAGATAACTAATTTTAAGATTCAAAGATAC